>NW_027009634.1:0-42224 GCF_036934945.1 Oncorhynchus masou masou | reverse complement strand
ATTTTACATACATTTAAGTCATTTAGCAGACGCTCTTATCCAGAGCGACTTACAAATGGTGAATTCACCTTCTGACATCCAGTGGAACAGCCACTTTACAATAGTGCATCTAAATCATTAAGGGGGGGTGAGAAGGATTACTTATCCTATCCTAGGTATTCCTTGAAGAGGTGGGGTTTCAGGTGTCTCCGGAAGGTGGTGATTGACTCCGCTGTCCTGGCGTCGTGAGGGAGTTTGTTCCACCATTGGGGGGCCAGAGCAGCGAACAGTTTTGACTGGGCTGAGCGGGAACTGTACTTCCTCAATGGTAGGGAGGTGAGCAGGCCAGAGGTGGATGAACGCAGTGCCCTTGCTTGGGTGTAGGGCCTGATCAGAGCCTGGAGGTACTGCGGTGCCGTTCCCCTCACAGCTCCGTAGGCAAGCACCATGGTCTTGTAGCGGATGCGAGCTTCAACTGGAAGCCAGTGGAGAGAGCGGAGGAGCGGGGTGACGTGAGAGAACTTGGGAAGGTTGAACACCAGACGGGCTGCGGCGTTCTGGATGAGTTGTAGGGGTTTAATGGCACAGGCAGGGAGCCCAGCCAACAGCGAGTTGCAGTAATCCAGACGGGAGATGACAAGTGCCTGGATTAGGACCTGCGCCGCTTCCTGTGTGAGGCAGGGTCGTACTCTGCGGATGTTGTAGAGCATGAACCTACAGGAACGGGCCACCGCCATGATGTTGGTTGAGAACGACAGGGTGTTGTCCAGGATCACGCCAAGGTTCTTAGCGCTCTGGGAGGAGGACACAATGGAGTTGTCAACCGTGATGGCGAGATCATGGAACGGCAGTCCTTCCCCGGGAGGAAGAGCAGCTCCGTCTTGCCGAGGTTCAGCTTGAGGTGGTGATCCGTCATCCACACTGATATGTCTGCCATACATGCAGAGATGCGATTCGCCACCTGGTCATCAGAAGGGGAAAGGAGAAGATTAATTGTGTGTCGTCTGCATAGCAATGATAGGAGAGACCATGTGAGGTTATGACAGAGCCAAGTGACTTGGTGTATAGCGAGAATAGGAGAGGGCCTAGAACAGAGCCCTGGGGGACACCAGTGGTGAGCGCGTGGCGGAGACAGATTCTCGCCACGCCACCTGGTAGGAGCGACCTGTCAGGTAGGACGCAATCCAAGCGTGGGCCGCGCCGGAGATGCCCAACTCGGAGAGGGTGGAGAGGAGGATCTGATGGTTCACAGTATCGAAGGCAGCCGATAGGTCTAGAAGGATGAGAGCAGAGGAGAGAGAGTTAGCTTTAGCAGTGCGGAGCGCCTCCGTGATACAGAGAAGAGCAGTCTCAGTTGAATAACTAGTCTTGAAACCTGACTGATTTGGATCAAGAAGGTCATTCTGAGAGAGATAGCGGGAGAGCTGGCCAAGGACGGCACGTTCAAGAGTTTTGGAGAGAAAAGAAAGAAGGGATACTGGTCTGTAGTTGTTGACATCGGAGGGATCGAGTGTAGGTTTTTTCAGAAGGGGTGCAACTCTCGCTCTCTTGAAGACGGAAGGGACGTAGCCAGCGGTCAGGGATGAGTTGATGAGCGAGGTGAGGTAAGGGAGAAATGGTCTGGAGAAGAGAGGAGGGGATAGGGTCAAGCTGGCAGGTTGTTGGGCGGCCGGCCGTCACAAGAAGCGAGATTTCATCTGGAGAGAGAGGGGAGAAAGAGGTCAGAGCACAGGGTAGGGCAGTGTGAGCAGAACCAGCGGTGTCGTTTGACTTAGCAAACGAGGATCGGATGTCGTCGACCTTCTTTTCAAAATGGTTGACGAAGTCATCTGCAGAGAGGAGGAAGGGGGGAGGGGGAGGAGGATTCAGGAGGGAGGAGAACGTGGCAAAGAGCTTCCTAGGGTTAGAGGCAGATGCTTGGAATTTAGAGTGGTAGAAAGTGGCTTTAGCAGCAGAGACAGAGGAGGAAAATGTAGAGAGGAGGGAGTGAAAGGATGCCAGGTCCGCAGGGAGGCGAGTTTTCCTCCATTTCCGCTCCGGCTGCCCGGAGCTCTGTTCTGTGAGCTCGCAATAAGTCATCGAGCCACGGAGCGGGAGGGGAGGACCGAGCCGGCCTGGAGGATAGGGGACATAGAGAGTCAAAGGATGCAGAAAGGGAAGAGAGGAGGGTTGAGGAGGCAGAATCAGGAGATAGGTTGGAGAAGGTATGAGCAGAGGGAAGAGATGATAGGATGGAAGAGGAGAGAGTAGCGGGGAGAGAGAGCGAAGGTTGGGACGGCGCGATACCATCCGAGTAGGGGCAGTGTGGGAAGTGTTGGATGAGAGCGAGAGGGAAAAGGATACAAGGTAGTGGTCGGAGACTTGGAGGGGAGTTGCAATGAGGTTAGTGGAAGAACAGCATCTAGTAAAGATGAGGTCGAGCGTATTGCCTGCCTTGTGAGTAGGGGGGAAGGTGAGAGGGTGAGGTCAAAAGAGGAGAGGAGTGGAAAGAAGGAGGCAGAGAGGAATGAGTCAAAGGTAGACGTGGGGAGGTTAAAGTCGCCCAGGACTGTGAGAGGTGAGCCGTCCTCAGGAAAGGAGCTTATCAAGGCATCAAGCTCACTGATGAACTCTCCGAGGAACCTGGAGGGCGATAAATGATAAGGATGTTAAGCTTGAAAGGGCTGGTAACTGTGACAGCATGGAATTCAAAGGAGGCGATAGACAGATGGGTAAGGGGAGAGAGAGAGAATGACCACTTGGGAGAGATGAGGATCCCGGTGCCACCACCCCGCTGACCAGAAGCTCTCGGGGTGTGCGAGAACACGTGGGCGGACGAAGAGAGAGCAGTAGGAGTAGCAGTGTTATCTGTGGTGATCCATGTTTCCGTCAGTGCCAAGAAGTCGAGGGACTGGAGGGAGGCATAGGCTGAGATGAACTCTGCCTTGTTGGCCGCAGATCGGCAGTTCCAGAGGCTACCGGAGACCTGGAACTCCACGTGGGTCGTGCGCGCTGGGACCACCAGATTAGGGTGGCCGCGGCCACGCGGTGTGGAGCGTTTGTATGGTCTGTGCAGAGGAGAGAACAGGGATAGATAGACACATAGTTGACAGGCTACAGAAGAGGCTACGCTAATGCAAAGGAGATTGGAATGACAAGTGGACTACACGTCTCGAATGTTCAGAAAGTTAAGCTGACGTAGCAAGAATCTAATTGACTAAAATGATTGAAATGATACAGTACTGCTGGAGTAGGCTAGCTGGTAGTGGCTGCGATGTTGACACTACACTAATAAGCAATGGCTTTTTTCTGGCCACTATTCCATAAAGTCCAGCTCTGTGGAGTGTACTGCTTAAAGTGGTCCTATGGACAGATACTCCAATCTCCGCTGTGGAGCTTTGCAACTCTTTCAGGGTTATCTTTGGTCTCTCTTTGTTGCCTCTCTCATGCCCTCCTTGCCTGGTCTGTGAGTTTTGGTGGGCGGCCCTCTCTCTAGGATTAGTGGGATGGAGATGTTGTTTCCTAACTTCACCACATGGGGGCGGCCCGTCAGAAAGTACAGGACGCAGTTGCACAGGGTGGGGTCAAGACCCAGGGTCTCAAGCTTAATGACGAGTTTGGAGGGTACTCTGGTGTTAAATGCTGAGCTGTAGTCAATGAACAGCATTCGTACATAGGTTTTATTCTTGTCCAGATGGGATAGGGCAGTGTGCAGTGTTATGGCGATTGCGTTGTCTGTGGACCTATTGAGTTGGTAAGCAAATTGGAGTCGGTCTAGGGTATCAGGTAGGGTGGAGGTGATATGATCCTTGACTAGTCTCTCAAAGCACTTCATGATGACAAAGGTGAGTCATTTAGTGAAGTTACCTTAGCTTTCTTGGGGACTGGAAAGATGGTGGCGATCTTGAAGCATGTGGGAACAGCAGACTGGGATAGGGGTTGATTAAATATGTCCATAAACACACTGGCCAGCTGGTCTGCGCATGCTCTGAGGACGCGATTAGGGATGCCATCCGGGCCGGCAGCCTTGCCAGGGATAACACGTTTAAATGTTTTACTCACATTGGCCACAGAGAAGGAGAGCCCACAGGCTTTGGTAGAGGGCCGTGTCAGTGGCACTGTATTGTCCTCAAAGCGAGCAAAGAGGTTGTTTAATTTGTCTGGAAGCAAAACGTCGATGTCCGTGACGGTGCTGGGTTTCTTTTTGTAATCCGTGATTGACTATACACCCTGTCACGTACATCTCATGTTTGAGCCGTTGAATTGCGACTTTACTTTGTCTCTATACTGACGCTTTTCTTGTTTGATTGCCTTGTATTCGGTCATGTTTCCAGTCGCCTTGCCATGCTTTATAGCGGTGGTTCACGCTTTCAGTTTTGCACGAATGCTGCCATCAATACACAGGTTTCTGGTTAGGGAAGGTTTTAATAGTCACAGTGGGTACAACATCACCGATGCGCTTGCTAATAAACTCGCTCACCGAGTCAGCGTATATGTCAATGTTGTTGTCTGAGGCTACCCGGAACATATCCCAGTCCATGTGCTCTGGATTGGGCTGCGCTCAGAGATCCTGCCTTGGAAAATTGCGCTGTTAAGACACTGATGCCCTTTGCAATCACATACTTATGTGACAGTGGATTCTCGGCCCTCAATAACATGAAAACCAAATACAGGCACAGACTGTGATTGGATAATGATTTAAGACTGAGACTCTCTCAAATACAACCCAAATTGTATCTAGAAAAGCTCTTTGTCACTTCCCACGAGCCAGGTTGTGACAAAAACTAATTATGACGTTTAATAAATGGATTGTGTAGTGTGTGTGTGGCAGACTTACAAGGATGGCAAAAAACAACATTAGAGAGTGCGCTGACCCTGGTGCTAGAGTTTGTACGCAGCCGGAGGTTGAATGTTTGAAGGGGTATGGGACTATAAAAAGTTTGTCAACCTCTGGTCTAATTGATTCAACAAATGAAAACATATCTAAATTTAGCATTCTTAATGAACCGAAAACTATAGTTATTTTAGGTTGGTTATCAAAGTTAGCTGTTGAACTCAGGTGTTTTATTAAAACTTCCTTCAGTAGTTCTAGAAGCATTTTTAAACCAGCTTTAGTAGTTCAAGATGCATTTTGAACCAGCTTTCGTAGTTATAGACATCTTTTAAACCAGCTTCAGTAGTTCTTAATGCCTTTAAACCAGCTTCAGTAGTCATAGATGCCTAGTAAAACCTGCTTCTGTAGTTCTAGATGCATTTTAAACCAGCTTCAGTTGTCATAGATGCCTTTTAAACCAGCTTCATTAGTCCTAGATGCCTTTTAAACCAGCTTTGGTAGTTCTAGAGGCCTTTTAAACCAGCTTCAGTAGTCCAGATGTATTCTAAACCAGCTTCATTAGTCCTAGAAGCCTTTTAAACCAGCATCAGTAGTTCTAGATGCCTTTTAAACCAGCTTCAGAAGTTCTAGATGTCTTTTAAACCAGCTTCAGTAACTATAAATGTTGTTTAAATCAGTTTGTGTCAGGATTTGGCCAGGGTTGTTCCGGGTTTTTGTCAGTAGATGTCCCCATTGTGCTTTTTGTCCCTGTGTTTTTCCCTTGATCCCCATTATTGTTTGCACCTGTGTCTCGTTTTCCCCTGATTGTATTTAAACCCTTTGTTTCCCTCAGTTCTGTGCTCTGTGTTTGTATGTTGGCACCCTGCCCTAGTGTTCTGTGTGCTCTTGTCGATTCCGGGTGAAGTTCTTGTGGTATTCTGTTTTTGTTTATTTTTTGGTGAGTTTCTTTTGAGGTCTTTTATGTTTTTTCCCTACCACCTTTTGGATTTGCCATTTTTGTTTTTTAGGATTTTTTCTTTATTAAATACACCGTCTTAAGTACTGCTGTGTCTGCCTCATCTTCTGGGTTCTGCTGTCTATTCGTGGCTCAGTTGGTTAAGTGACTGTTTCTCACTCCGGAGACCCAGGTTCGAAACCGGGTCCTGACAGTTTGTTGTTTTTTATGCCTTTTAAACCAGATTCAGTAGTTCTAGATGCCTTTTAAACCAGCTTCCGTAGTTCTAGATTGCTTTTAAACCTGCTTAAGTGATTCTATATGCCTTTTAAACCAGCTTCAGTATGTCTGTATGCCTTTTAATGCAGCTTCTGTAGTTGTAGATGCCTTTTTAACTATCTGTAGTTCTAGATGCCTTTTAAACCAGCTTCAGTATTTCTAGATGCCTTTTAAACCAGCTTCCATAGTTCTTGATGCCTTTGAAATCAGCTTCCGTAGTTCTAGATGCCTTTCAAACCAGGTTCAGTAGATCTAGATGCCTTTTAAAACAGCTTCCTTGGTTCTAGATGATGTTTAAACCAGCTTCCGTAGTTCTAGATGTCTTCAGTAGATCTAGATGTCTTTTAAACCTGCTTCAGTAGTTCTAGATGCCTTGGAAACCAGCTTCAGTAGTCATAGATGCCTTTTAAACCAGCGCCCATAGGTGTAGATGCCTTTTAAACCAGCTCTCGTAGTTGGAGATGCCTTCAGTACTTCTAGATGACTTTTAAACCAGGTTTATAGACTTGTCATTCCTGTTAATCCATGATTACCAGTTCAGGTTAGTGGTGACAAGCCTCTTAAACTACATTTAAGAGGACCTTTTAAACCATTATGAGGATGTCAAGGCTACATATATTTTCCTTGATGCGTGTGTGTGCTGATCAATTCAGCTCTTATGTTTTTGTCACGGCTGTTGTAATAACGGGACCAAGGCGCAGCGGATGTTGAGTTCCACATATTTAATTCAAAGAGAAATTTTAACAAAACAAAATATATCAATAAACGAACAACTAAACGTGACTATGTGGTGCACAAACACAAAACAATATCCCACAAACACAGGTGGGAAAAATAGCTACTTAAATATGATCCCCAATCAGAGACAACGATTACCAGCTGCCTCTAATTGGGAATCATGCAAAACACCATAGAAAATATCAACTAGAACACAAGATATAAATGATAAACTAGAATACCCCCTAGTCACGCCCTGACCGTCTACACCATAGAGAAACAAGGGCTCTCTATGGTCAGGGCGTGACAGTTTTGATATCGGAGGGTTTAAACGCAGGCCACTACCATTACCCCAAATGACTGCTCATATTGGGATAATTTCATGGAATTGCACTTCACAAAATTGATGTTGGACGAAAAACATGTTGCCCAGTCCACTTTTTTTAAGAACAATACGGATGTGGTGTGTGTTTGACTGCCTGCCAGCCTGATGTGAAAGAGTAGTCCCATAGTTTGTGTCTACATCTCAAATGGCACCCTATTCCCTGCGTAGCACACTACTTGGGCTCTGGTCAAAAGTAGTATCCTAATGGGAAGTAGGGTGCTACTCGAGACACAGTCACTGTGTTTGGCTGATATGGTAATGGCTAGCTGGCTGTTGGGCTGGAAAAGAAAAGTGTTGCTGGAGTAATTGGGGGAAGATTAATTCACTAAGCTCTTCCTATGGATCACTGACTAGTTATGTAGGGGGTTCTCTCTACTGTATGTGTTTGTTTTAGATTTGATTGATTAGGATCCCCGTTATGAAGACAGCTAGTCTTACAAGGGGCCAACACATAATGAAAGAGACATTACAGGCAAAATAACTTTATGATTTACATACATTTAAAAACATTAACATGTTGTGTGTGTGTGTGTGTATGTGTGTGTGTAACCTGCGGTGTGTATTTCGGGTGTGGTGGAGGGGGGAGATGGTGGCAGTGCTAGGAACCTATTGAAATGAGAGGCGATGTGAGTCTCAGCCAACATGGCTGGCCCATTTGTCATGGTGACATCACTGCACTCACACTCCATCCATCTCTCCCCGGGACAGGCCACAGAACCACAGCGCAACGCATGCTGGCTTGTCTTCCCTGAACACACACAGCGTGTGAGCCGGCCTTCCCCGACCATGTACTTTTACACACTGCCTGTTGCAATCACGAACACCGCAGACGCTTTAGTATTTACACAATCTCTACACACTCACAAACACACTGCCCCTTCACGCACAGTCTCACACACACTGCCAAGAACTCACACAAACACACTGCCCCTTCACGCACAGTCACACACACACTGTCAAGAACTCACAGTCACACACACACCGCTACACTGAGCCTGAGGATAACAGGTGTTTATAGGCAACGTAGCTATTCAGAATTAAAATCAATGATGACATTTCACAAATTAATAAAAATGACGTGTCCAAAATAATCACCGGCCACCTGGGTGATGGGACGGTAATGGAGAATAACAAAATGGAGAGATGCTTTATATTTACTGTTTCTCCTGAACTATGATGCTCCAGTCTTCACTCATTACCACCAGGCTGTTTCTCCTGAACTATGATGCTCCAGTCTTCACTCATTACCACCAGGCTGTTTCTCCTGAACTACGATGCTCCAGTCTTCACTCATTACCACCAGGCTGTTTCTCCTGAACTATGATGCTCCAGTCTTCACTCATTACCACCAGGCTGTTTCTCCTGAACTATGATGCTCCAGTCTTCACTCATTACCACCAGGCTTTGGTAGCTACAGCAATAGACAGACAAGTAAAGAGAGGGAGTAGAGGAAAGAAAGAGAGAGAGAGAAGAGGAATGACAGAGAGAGTAGGAGAGAGAGAGTAAAAAGTAGAGGAGTGAGAGAGAGAGAGAATAAAAAGTAGAGTGAGTGAGTGAGAGTGAGAGAGAGAAGAGCAGCTTGGTCTTTGAAGCTACTCTAACTGATGAACTCAGACTCCCCTCTGCTGATCTGTCTTTTGTGTGTGTGTGTGTGTGTGTGTACACTACCGTTCAAAAGTTTGGGGTCACTTAGAAATGTCCTTGTTTTCCATGAAAACATTCATGAAATGAGTTTTAAAATGAGTAGGAAATATAATCAAGACGTTGACAAGGTTATAAATAGCAATTTTATTTGAAATAATAGTGTCCTTCTATCTTTGCTTTTGTGAAAGAATCCTCCATTTGCAGCAATTACAGCCTTTGGAATTCTAGTTGTCAATTTGTTGATTTTACCCCATGCTTCCTGAAGCACCTCCCACAAGTTGGAATGGCTTGACGGTCACTTCATACGTACTATACAGTCAAGCTGCTCCCACAACAGCTCAATAGGGTTGAGATCCGGTGACGGATGGCCACTCCATTATAGACAGAATACCAGCTGACTGCTTCTTCCCTAAATAGTTCTTGCATAGTTTGGAGCTGTGCTTTGGGCCGTTGTCCTGTTGTAGGAGGAAATGGGCTCCAATTAAGCGCCGACCAGAGGGTATGGCATGGCATTGCAAAATGGAGTGATAGCCTTCCTTCTTCAAGATCCCTTTTACCCTGTACAAATATCCCACTTTAACACCACCAAAGCACCCCCAGACCATCACATTAACTCCACCATGCTTGACAGATGGCGTCAAGCACTCCATAATTTTCTCATTTTTTCTGCATCTCACAAATGTTCTTTGTGATCCGAACACCTCAAATTTAGATTTGTCTGTCCATAACACTGGCCAGGCTGAGATATGGCTTTTTCTTTGCAACTCTGCCTAGAAGGCCAGCATTCCAGAGTTGCCTCTTCACTGTTGACGTTGAGACTGGTGTTTTCAGGGTACCATTTAATGAAGCTGCCAGTTAAGGACTTGTGTCTAGTTTGAGAAACAGACGCCTTACTCTAATGTACTTGTCCTCTTGGTCAGTTGTGCACCGGGGTCTCCCACTGCTCTTTCTATTCTAGTTAGAGCCAGTTTGCACTGTTCTGTGAAGGGATAGTACACAGCGTTGTACGAGATCTTCAGTTTATTGGCAATTTCTCGCATGGAATAGCCTTCATTTCTCAGAACAAGAATAGACTGACGAGTTTCAGAAGTTAGTTATTTGTTTCTGGCCATTTTGAGCCTGTAATCGAACCCACAAATGCTGATGCTCCAGATACGCAACTAGTCTAAAGATGGACAGTTTTATTGCTTCTTTAATCAGAACAGTTTTCAGCTGTGCTAACATAATTGCAAAAGTATTTTGTCATGATCAATTAGCCTTTTAAAATGATAAACTTGGATTAGCTAACACAATGTGCCATTGGAACACAGGAGTGATGGTTGCTGATAATGGGCCTCTGTACGCCTGTGTAGATACGCCTTGTCTCCCCCTCGCCTAGCGTAGTAGCGACCACTGAACGACTCTGACTCACCTATTGCTGCTCATTGGACCCTATGATCTCTCAGCTACACAGCTGATGCCTGCTGGACTGTTCATTGACACTGTACCTCTTTTTGTTTATCTGTCAGCCCCAGACTCGAACTCAGGTCCTGTATGTACCTAACTGACCCTCTCTGCGCACTCATCACCATTTACCCGTTGTTGTCTCAGCTCTCCCGACCAACACCTGTGATTGTTCTATGCCTGTCTCTAATGGCAATATGCCTTGTCTACTGCTGTCTCGGTTAGTTCTTATCATTTTATTTCACTGTAGATCCCTCAGTTCCGCTCAACATGCCTTAGATAGCTCTTTATCCCACCCCCATGCATGCGGATACCTCACCTGGCTTAACTGGTGCCCCCAGAGACGCAACCTCTCATCGTCATTCAACGCCTCGGTTTACCTCCACTGTAGTCACATCCTACCATACCCTTGTCTGTACACTATGTCCTGAATCTATTCCACCACGCCCAGAAATCTGCTCCTTATATTCTCTGTTTCCAACGCACTAAACGACCAGTTCTTATAGCCTTTAGCCGTACCCTTATCCTACTCCGCCCTGCAGCCCCCAGTACTATACCCATTCCCCAGGTGCTCTCTTTTGTTGACTTCTGTAACCGTAAAAGCCTTGGTTTTATGCATGTTAACATCAGAAGCCTCCTCCCTACACTGCTTTAGCACACTCCGCCAACCCTGATGTCCAAGCCGTGTCTGAATCCTGGCTTAGGAAGGCCAGCAAAAATTCTGAAATTTCCATCCCCAACCTCAACATTTTCTGTCAAGATAGTACTGCCAAAGGAGGCAAAGTTGCAATCTACTGCAGAGATAGCTTGCAGAGTTGTCATACTATCCAGGTCTGTACCCAACAGCTTCTACTTTCAAAAATCTACCTTTCCATAAACAAATCTCTCACTGTTGCCGCCTGTTATAGACCCCCCTCAGCCCCCAGCTGTGCCCTGGACACCATGTGTGAATTGATTGCCCCCCATCTATCAGAGTTCATACTGTTAGGTGACCTACATTGGGATATGCTTAACCTGTTCAATATATGGGGGCGCTATTTCATTTTTGGATAAAAAGACGTGCCCGTTTTAAGCGCAATATTTTGTCACAAAAAGATGCTCGACTATGCATATAATTGATAGCTTTGGAAAGAAAACACTGACGTTTCCAGAACTGCAAAGATATTGTCTGTGAGTGCCCCAGAACAGAAGCTACAGGCAAAACCAAGATGAAACTGCAACCAGGAAATGAGCAGGATTTTTGAGGCTCTGTTTTTCATTGTCTCCTTATATGGCTCTGAATGCGACAGGAATGAGCCTGCCATATCTATCGTTTCGCCAAGGTGTCTGCAGCATTGTGACGTATTTGTAGGCATATCATTGGAAGATTGACCATAAGAGACTACATTTGCCAGGTGTCCGCCCGGTGTCCTCCGTCAAAATTGGTGCGTCATCGTCAACTGCACGTCTTTTTCCAAGCGAGTCACCAGAGAAAGGAGACTACCACGAACGATATATCAATGAAGAGATATGTGAAAAACACATTTAATTTCATTTGCGATTTTCATGAATAGTTAACGTTGCGTTATGCTAATGAGCTTGAGGCTATAAAAATAGAATCCCGGATTGCTCGATGCAAGAAGTTAACATCCCGGCAGTCCTACAATCTAAACTCGATGCCCTCAATCTCATACAAATTATCAAGGAACCTACCAGGTACAACCCTAAATCTGTAAACATGGGCACCCTCATAGATATCATCCTGACCAATCTGCCATACAAATACACCTCCGCTGTCTCAACCAGGATCTTAGTGATCACTGCCTCATTGCCTGCATCCGTAATGGGTCCATGAACAAACAACCACCCCTCTTTCACTGTCAAAAGCTCCATAAAATGTATTGTCTTTCTAATCGACCTGGTGCGGGTATCCTGGAAGTATATTGACCTCAGCCCATCAGTAGAGGATGCCTGGTTGATCTTTAAAAGTGCTTTCCTCACCATCTTAACTTCTTGCGTCGAGCAATCCCGGATCCCGGATCCTATTTATAGCCTCAAGCTCATTAGCATAACGCAACGTTAACTATTCATGAAAATCGCAAATGAAATAACTATATTTGCTCTCAAGCTTAGACTTTTGTTAACAACACTGTCATCTCAGATTTTCAAAATATGCTTTTCAACCATAGCAAAACAAGCATTTGTGTAAGAGTATTGATAGCTAGCGTAGCATTTAGCGTAGCATTTAGCGGGCAACATTTGCACAAAAACCAGAAAAGGATTCAAATAAAATAATTTACCTTTGAAGAACTTCAGATGTTTTCAATGAGGAGACTGTTACATAGCAAATGTTCAGTTTTTCCTGAAAGATTCTTTGTGTAGGAGAAATCGCTCCGTTTAGTACATCACGTTTGAGTACCAAAAAAAACGAAAATGCAGTCATCAAAACGGCGAACTTTTTTCCAAATTAACTCCATAATATTGACTGAAACACGGCAAACGCTGTTTAGAATCAATCCTCAAGGTGTTTTCACATATCTCTTCATTGATATATCGTTCGTGGAAGCATGCTTTCTTCTCTGAATCCCATGGAAAAATACTTGCAGCTGAGGTTTGCGCACCAATTTCGGCGCAGGACACCGGGCGGCCACAGGTAAATGTGGTCTCTTATGGTCAATCTTCCAATGATATGCCTACAAATACGTCACAATGCTGCAGACACCTTGGGGAAACGATAGATTGGGCAGGCTCATTCGTTGCACATTCACAGCCATATAAGGAGACAATGAAAAACAGAGCCTCAAAAATCCTGCTCATTTCCTGTTTGAAGTTTCATCTTGGTTTCGCCTGTAGCATCAGTTCTGGGGCACTCACAGATAATATCTCTGCAGTTTTGGAAACGTCAGAGTGTTTTCTTTCCAAAGCTGTCAATTATATGCATAGTCGAGCATCTTTTTGTGACAAAATATTGCGCTTAAAACGGGCACGTTTTTTTATCCGATAATGAAATAGCGCCCCTATAGATTCAAGAGGTTAAACAAGCATGCCACAGTCAAAAAAACGTAGAACTAAGAACAGATATACTGTAACGGTTGTTGTTGGTGGAAGAAGGAGAGGACCAAGGTGCAGCATGGTACGTGTTCATGATCTTTTAATTACACTGAACACTAGAACAAAATAAACAGTCCTGAGACAGAAAACTACCCACAACTCAAGGGCGAAAAGGCTGTCTAAGTATGGTTCTCAATCAGAGACAATTGACAGCTGCCTCTGATTTGGATCCATACCAGGCCAAACACATAGAAATACAAACATAGAATGCCCACCAACCAACCTAAAGTAGAGACATTAAAAAAGGAACAAAGGTCAGGATGTGACATATAGTCCCTGGTTCTCTCCAGACCTGACTGCCCTTGACCAGCACAAAAACATTCTGTGGCGTACTGCATTAGCATCGAATAGCCCCCGCGATAAGCAACTTTTCAGGGAAGTCAGGAACCAATATACACAGTCAGTCAGGAAAGCAAAAGCTAGTTTTTTTAAACAGAAATTTGCATCCTGCAGCACAAACTCCAAAAAGTCCTGGGACACTGTAAAGTCCATGGAGAATAAGAGCACCTCCTCCCAGCTGCCCAATGCACTGAGGCTAGGAAACAGTCACCACCAATAAATCTACGATAATCGAGAATTTCAATAAGCATTTTTCTATGGCTGGCCATGCTTTCCACCTGACAACCCCTTGCCCAAGCCCCCCCCCAACCAAGTTCACCAAGTACTTCTCAGACAGAGTTCAGCACGGCAAATCGGAGGGCCTGTTGTCCGGACCTTTGGCAGTCTCTGTTGGGGTGCTGTTACAAATCCCTTTTGGCCCGACAGTCTAGGGGGGGATGGTAATGAGACCCGTAACATAACTCATGCAAATTATAACAGTGACAAAGCAAAAGTGTGAACGAAATAACCAGGACAACTGAAATCTACCGTCAAACTCAAGGTTTATTTGAAAACACACGGTAATGGGGGGGGGGGGAAAAGGGGCTGAGCTGGACCCAAGGAAAGAAACAATAAGTATTCAAAAAAAACCTAAGCTAGACTAGCCTACTTTAACAATAGCTAACTAACTAACTAACCAAAAATACAGGGGGTGGTCCGCCCAGTTCTAACTAGTGTATTTAACAAAGTCTACCTACGGGTAGTGTATGCCCATGGGTGACTTGTCTTGGTTTCCCCTTTTCCCACCAGCAATCAAACACAAACACCATAACCAAAACAATACTCACAGGTGATGACAAAGTGCTATGGAGGTGCTCAAACAAAAGAGAGGTTAATACACAACGAGAGAGTGAACCACAGAGACATACAGACATGGCATTTAAAGAGAGATTGAGCTCTAGAGCAAACTACTGACAAGGGAAAGGAACTGTGATTGGGTAGGAAACAGGAGGAGGTGTGTCTTCTGATTGATGATTGATTGTTGACTGATTGGGGAGTGATGCTTTTCACCTGTGAGGGGAGAAGGAGAGAAAAGAACACAGGATACACACACACAGGATACTGGTATCTATGGGGGTGCCACAGGGTTTAATTCTCGGGCCGACTCTTTTCTTTGTATACATCAATGATGTCACTCTTGCTACTGATGATTCTCTGATCCACCTCTACGCAGACGACACCATTCTGTATACATCTGACCCTTCTTTGGACACTGTGTTAGCAAACCTCTAAACAAGCTTCAATGCCATACAACACTCCTTCCTTGGCCTCCAACTGCTCTTAAATGCTAGTAAAACGAAATGCATGCTCTTCAACCGATCGCTGCCCATTTCCTGAGTTAACAAACCACACACAAGTCAGAGTTATACTTAAACTTCATCTTTAATCAAATGAGCTTCACCATAGCCCTTTGACTCTCAGATCAATTCAGTGTCTATAAATGAATTCTGAGAGTGCTTACAAAATAATTATAGTATCTTTTATAGCCAAGATACACCCCTTTAAACTCACATGACAAACCACAGATCTCAGAAACTTCACAAAGGGCCTTTTACTTGAGAGAGGAGTATCCCATAGCCAGATAGCATTAGCTATAAATTATCTTTCAGAGGTTCTTGGTACTTCATAGTACCAAAACATTACCTCATGCATTGGCATATATTAATTGTCAATTCTAGATACTCCCATCTCAAATACAACCCACCCCTGGACAAGCTCACTGAGGGGAGTGACTTCTTGGTCATATAATATCTCAAGATTAGTGCAACATCAGAGGGGTAATACAATGGTTCCAGACACTGCCAGACTCCTCCCCCCAATGGGAAAAGGAGGGAGTGACTGGCGTACAGACATGGTGGAGCCCTTCACATGGTTTAACAGATGCATTCACATATGAAGACAATCTTCAAACCTGTTCACATATGAAGACAATGTTCCATTCTGATATTCTGCCTATTACCAGACATGTAAAAGACAAGCCTGACCTCTCCCCTCTCTGGGCCCCAAGTGACTTTTCCCTAGAGAAGAAAGGAAAATTGCAACTGCCGACAGTATAGTCCAAAAGAGACATTCTAATGACAAGTATCTCACATAAGCATATTATGAAAGTAAATAAAACATCTTATTTATCTATGTTACCTAACTAATATTGATTCAGCTACGACAACCCTCGTATAACTGATTATCCTACCGATCCTCGGCAATGTCATTTACAAAATAACCTCCAACACTCTACTCAGCAAATTGGATGCAGTCTATCACAGTGCCATCCGTTTTGTCACCAAAGCCCCATACACTACCCACCTCTGCAACCTGTACGCTCTTGTTGGCTGGCCCTCGCTTCATATCCGTCGCCAAACCCATTGACTTCAGGTCATCTATAAGTATTTGCCAGGTAAAGTCCTGCCTTATCTCAGCTCACTGGTCACCATAGCAACACCCATCTGTAGCACACGCTCCAGCATGTATATTTCAATGGTCATCCCCAAAGCCAACACTTCCTTTGGTCGCTTTTCCTTCCAGTTCTCTGCTGTCAATGACTAGAACGAATTGCAAAAGTTAATGAAGCCGGAGACTTATATCTCCCTCACTAAGTATAAGCATCAGCTGTCAGAGCAGTTGACCGATCACTGCACCTGTACACAGCCCATCTGTAAATAGCCCACCCAACTACCTCATCTCCATATTATTATTGTTGTTGTTGTTGCTCTTTTGCAGCCCAGTATCTCTACTTGCACATCATCATCTGCACATCTATCACTCCAGTGTTAATGCTAAATTGTAAATATTTTGCCACTGTGGCCTATTTATTGCCTTTCTACATTTGCACACACTGTATATAGAATTTTCTATTGTGTTCTTGACTGTACGTTTGTTTATCCTATGTGTAACTCTGTGTTGTTTGTGTCACACTGTTTTGCTTTATCTTGGCCAGGTCTCAGTTGTAAATGAGAACTTGTTCTCAACTGGCCTGGTTAAATAAAGAAAAGAAAAGAATTCTATGTGACCCCAAACTTTTGAACGGTGTGTGTATGTGTGTGTGTGTGTGTGTGTGTGTGTGTGTGTGTGTGTGTGTGTGTGTGTGTGTGTGTGTGTGTGTGTGTGTGTGTGGCTACATCTGGGATGTTCATTTTGTCGGTTTATTATTTTTGTTCGTTGTATAGTATTCAATTAAAATGGATAATCATCAAGCTGCACTTTGGTCCTCCTCTCTTTCGCCTGACGAAGAACGTTACAGAATCACACACCAACCAAGGACCAAGCAGCGTGGTAAAGGGCAGCAGCAGCAGCTAAAATCACAGGACTCCTGGACATGGGAGGAGATACTTGACGGCAAGGGACCCTGGGCACAGGCTGGGGAATATCGCCGCCCCAAGGCAGAGCTGGAGGCAGCGAAAGCTGAGCGGCGGCGATATGAGGAGGCAGCATGACAGGCACGAGAGCAGCCCCCCCAAAAATGTGGGAGGAGGCACACGGGGAGTGGGGCAGAGTCAGGTTGGAGACCTGAGCCCACTCCTCGTGCTCATCGAAGAAGCGCAGTACTGGTCAACGCACGGTGTCGCCAGTATGCGCTCATAGCCCGGTGGGCTATAGGCCAGCCCCCCGCAAGTGCCATGCGAGAGTGGGCATCCAGCCAGGGCGTGTTGTGCCAGCCCAGCGTGTTTGACCTCCAGTACGCCGTTTCGGTCCAGGGTATCCTCCGCCGGCGCTGCGTAATGTGTCTCCAGTACGCCGTTTCGTCCAGGGTATCCTGCGCCGGCGCTGCGTAATGTGTCTCCAGTACGCCGTTTCGGTCCAGGGTATCCTGCGCCGGCGCTGCGTAATGTGTCTCCAGTACGCCGTTTCGTCCAGGGTATCCTGCGCCGGCGCTGCGTAATGTGTCTCCAGTACGCCGTTTCTTCCAGGGTATCCTGCGCCAGCGCTGCGTAATGTGTCTCCAGTACGCCGTTTCGGTCCAGGGAATCCTGCGCCGGCGCTGCGTAATGTGTCTCCAGTACGCCGTTTCGTTCCAGGGTATCCTGCGCCGGCGCTGCGTAATGTGTCTCCAGTACGCCGTTTCTTTCCAGGGTATCCTGCGCCGGCGCTGCGTAATGTGTCTCCAGTACGCCGTTTCGGTCCAGGGTATCCTGCGCCGGCGCTGCGTAATGTGTCTCCAGTACGCCGTTTCGGTCCAGGGTATCTTGCGCCGGCGCTGCGTAATGTGTCTCCAAGGCGCTGGGAGGATGCAGTGCGTTCTATCCCTGCTCTCTGCCCGTGCCGGGCGAATGTGGTTATTGAGCCTAAGGGAGAGGTGCGAGTGGTAGGCACCAGATCTCCAGTGCTCACCCACAGCCCGGTTCAACCTCTGCCTGCACTCTGGATGGTCCAGGCTAAAGTGGGCATCCAGCCTGGAGGAGTGGTGCCAAGGCTGCGCACCAGAGCTCCAGTGCTCCCCCACAGCCCAGTCCATCCGGTGCCTCCTCCACGCACCAGAGCTCCTGTAGGTCTCCCCAGCCTGGTGGGCCCTGTGGCAGGCTGTCTCTCTGTCTCATCCCTACAGGTGCTCCCGCCTGTCCAGCGCTGCCAGAGTCTCCCGTCTGTCCAGCGCCGCCTGAGCTGCCCCTCAGTCCGGAGCTGCCCCTCAATCCAGAGGCGCTCCTCAGTCCAGCGGGGCCTGTTATTAGGGTCCTCGGTCCAAGGTCGGACCCTCCCCTATAGGTTTAGGTTTTGCGGCCGGAGTCCACACCTTGGGAGGGGGGTACTGTCACACCCTGGCCATAGTTTACTTTGTATGTTTCTATGTTTTGGTTGGTCAGGGTGTGATATGAGTGGGCATTCTATGTTGTATGTCTAGTTTGTCTGTTTCTGTGTTAGGCCTGATATGGTTCTCACTCAGAGGCAGGTGTTAGTCATTGTCTTTGATTGGGAACCATATTTAGGAAGCCTGTTTTGTATTGTGGGTTGTGGGTGATTGTACCTGTGTTCCTGTGTTCCTGTGTGTGTGTGTGTGTGTGTGTGTGTGTGTGTGTGTGTGTGTGTGTGTGTGTGTGTGTGTGTGTGTGTGTGTGTGTGTGTGTGTGTGTGTGTGTGTGTGTGTGTGTGTGTGTGTTCACGTTACGGGACTGTTTCGTCTTCGTTCATTTTGTCGGTTTATTGTTTTTGTTCGTTGTATAGTATTCAATTAAAATAGATAATCATCACGCTGTATTTTGGTCCTCCTCTCTTTCGCCCGACGTAGAACGTTACACCATAGTGGGAGGAGGAGGCTCCAATGGAATGTAGCCACTTTAAGAAAGATCCATTAGGGATTCAGACAAATCAGTGAAACTGTGAAGCCTTTATTTCATCACCTCTGGTGTTGTTCCATGTGGAGCCAAAGCAGTCAGTCAGTCAGTCTGTTCTGTTCAGTCTCTCTGGTTGATGGGTCCCAACTGGCACTCTATTCCCTATGTTGTTGTTCACTACTTTGGACCAGAGCCCTACTAGCCCCCTGGTGGAATGTAGTTCACTATATAGGGTGGTATATGGGACGCCTCTGTCTCTTCTCCAACCCAGGAGTACCCAGTACAAGGCCGGTCATGGCTGAGCTTCCATGTGTGATGCAAACCACCACTTAGCGTAAAAGCATTTCCCTGTCTCTGACAAGCCAATGTCTCAGAGAGAGAGAGAGATGTTTGTCCCATCCACCAAACTACCAGGTGTGAAATAGGGTAGAGACTCAAGGGGTATGTTAATTTTGTAAAGAGCAAACCTAACCTACTCGATTAAATCAGTCAAAACAGGAAAATGTTTAATTGGGCTAGAAATTAATAAGGAAAGTATCTCAACAGAGAAAAATGTCCTCATGTGTGCTACCTATATCCCCCAAAATAATCCTCATACGAGGACAGCTTCTCCATCCTAGAGGGGAGATCAACCATTTCCAGGCCCAGGGACAGGTACTAGTCTGTGGTGTCCTACATGCCAGAACTGGACAATAACCTGACACCCTCAGCACACAGGGACACACACACCTACCTGGAGGTGACCGCATTCCCTCCCCATATGCCCCCTAGACACAACAATCACAACATAACCAACAAAAACGGGTCACAACTCCTGCAGCTCTGTTGCACGCTGGGTATGTACATAGTCATTGGTAGGCTTCGAGGGGACTCCTATGGTAGGTAGACCTATAGCTCATCTCTTGGCAGTAGTACTGTAGACTACTTTATCACTGACCTCAACCCAGAGTCTCTCAGAGCGTTCACAGTCAGCCCACTGACACCCCTGTCAGACCACAGCAAAATCACAGGTCTACTTAAACAGCAATACTCAATCATGAGGCATCAAAGCCAAAGGAACTGAATACTATTAAGAAATTATATAGATGGAAGGAAAGTAGTTTGGAAATCTACCAGGAAGCAATTAGGCAACAACTAATTAAATCCCTTCAAGACAATTTCCTGGACAAATTGTTTGTGTAAACTTGGCAGTATAAAATCTTAACAGTATATTTGACCTCTCAGCTTCCATTTCAAATCTAAAAATGTAAGCAGACAACCTAAGAAAATTAACAACAGTGACAAATGGTTTGATGAAGAATGCAAAAACCTAAGAAAAAAATTGAGAAAGCCTGTCCAACCAAAAACATAGAGACCCAGAAAACCTGGGGTCTACTCCTTCACTATGGTGAATCACTAAAACAATACAGAAATATACTACGGAAAACATGGAAAAGCACGTCAGAAATCCACAGACATAGAATCTAACCACTTCTGGGAGAATTGGAAAACTCTAAACTAACAACACAAAGACGAATCTGTCCAAAACGGAGATGTCTGAATAAACCACTTCTGGGAGAATTGGAAAACTCTAAACTAACAACACAAAGACGAATCTGTCCAAAACAGAGATGTCTGGATAAAACACTTCTCCAATCTGTTTGGCTCTTTAACAATGAACATACAGCAAAAACATATACCGTACATGATTAAATACAAATCTTAGAATCAACTATTAAAGACTACCACAGTATTCTCCAATTACATCGAATTAACCAGAGGAGAAAATACAAAGGAGAAACCCTCCAACCTGAAAAGGCCTGTGGGGTTGATGGTGTCCTAAATGAAATACAATCCCTCCAACCTGAAAAGGCCTGTGGGGTTGATGGTATCCTAAATGAAATACAATCCCTCCAACCTGAAAAGGCCTGTGGGGTTGATGGTGTCCTAAATGAAATACAACCCCTCCAACCTGAAAAGGCCTGTGGGGTTGATGGTGTCCTAAATGAAATACAATCCCAACCTGAAAAGGCCTGTGGGGTTGATGGTGTCTGAAAAAATACCCCTGTGAAAAGGGGGGTTGATGGTGTCCTAAATGAAATACAATCCCTCCAACCTGAAATGGCCTGTGGGGTTGATGGTGTCCTAAATGAAATACAATCCCTCCAACCTGAAAAGGCCTGTGGGGTTGATGGTGTCCTAAGTGAAATACAATCCCTCCAACCTGAAAAGGCCTGTGGGGTTGATGGTGTCCTAAATGAAATACAATCCCTCCAACCTGAAAAGGCCTGTGGGGTTGATGGTGTCCTAAATGAAATACAACCCCTCCAACCTGAAAAGGCCTGTGGGGTTGATGGTGTCCTAAATGAAATGCAATCCCTCCAACCTGAAAAGGCCTGTGGGGTTGATGGTGTCCTAAATGAAATACAATCCCTCCAACCTGAAAAGGCCTGTGGGGTTGATGGTGTCCTAAATGAAATACAATCCCTCCAACCTGAAAAGGCCTGTGGGGTTGATGGTGTCCTAAATGAAATACAATCCCTCCAACCTGAAAAGGCCTGTGGGGTTGATGGTGTCCTAAATGAAATGCAATCCCTCCAACCTGAAAAGGCCTGTGGGGTTGATGGTGTCCTAAATGAAATACAATCCCTCCAACCTGAAATGGCCTGTGGGGTTGATGGTGTCCTAAATGAAATACAATCCCTCCAACCTGAAAAGGCCTGTGGGGTTGATGGTGTCCTAAATGAAATACAATCCCTCCAACCTGAAATGGCCTGTGGGGTTGATGGTGTCCTAAATTAAATACAATCCCTCCAACCTGAAAAGGCCTGTGGGGTTGATGGTGTCATAAGTGAAATACAATCCCTCCAACCTGAAAAGGCCTGTGGGGTTGATGGTGTCCTAAATGAAATACAATCCCTCCAACCTGAAAAGGCCTTTGGGGTTGATGGTATCCTAAATGAAACTATAAAATATACAGACCATAAATTCCAATTGGCTATACTTAAATTCTTTAACATCCTCAGCTCTGGCATCTTCCCAATATTTGGAACCAAGGACTGATCACCCCAATCCACAAAAGTGGAGTCAAATAACCCAATAACTACTGTGGGATATGAATCAACAGCAACCTTGGGAAAATCCTCTGCATCATTAACAGCAGACTCGCACATTTCCTCAGTGAAAACAATGTACTGAGTAAATGTCAAATTGTCTTTTACCAAATTACCATACGACAGATGACATATTCAACCCCGCACACCCTAATTGACAAACAAACAAACCAAAACAAAGGCAAAGTCTTCTAATGCTTTGTTGATTTCAAAAAAGTTATTGACTCAATTTGGCATGAGGGTCTGCTATACAAATTGATGTAAAGCGATTTTGGGGTACAAACATACGACATTATTAAATCCATGTACACAAGCAACAAGTGTGCGATTAAAATTGGTTAAAAAAAACACATTTCTTTCCAAACGGCTGGGAAGTGAGACAGGGATGCAGCTTAAGCCCCACCCTCTTCAACGTATATATCAACGAATTGACGAGGGCACTAGAACAGTCTGCAGCACCTGGCCTCACCCTACTAGAATCTGAAGTCAAATGTCTACTGTTTGCTGATAATCTGGTGCTTTTGTCCCCAACCAAGGAGGGCCTACAGCAGCACCTAGATATTCTGCACAGATTCTGCCAGACCTGGGCCCTGACAGTAAATCTCAGTAAGACCAAAATAATGGTGTAACAAAAAAGGTGCATTCGCCAGGACCACGAATACAAATTCCATCTTGACACCGTTGCCCGAGAGCACACAAAAACTATACCTCGACCTAAACATCAGCGCCACAGGTAACTTCCACAAAGCTGTGAACGATCTGAGAGACAAGGCAAGAAGGCTCTTCTATGCCATCAAAAGGAATATAAAATCTGACATACCAATTAGGATATGGCTGAAAATACTTCAATCAGCATGTAGAATTCTGCCAAAATATCCTGTGTACAATGTAAAACACCAAATAATGCATGCAGAGCAGAATTTGACCGCCACCCGCTAATGATCAAAATCCAAAAAAGAGCTGTTAAATTCTACAACCACCTAAAAGGAAACAATTCCCAAATAACTTACAGAGAAATAAACCTGGGAAGAGTCCCATAAGCAAGCTGGTCCTGGGACTCTGTTCACAAACACAAACAGACCCCACAGAGCCCCAGGACAGCAACATCATTAGAGAAAACAAAGATAATTACTTGACACATTGTAAATAAAAAATGTAGACAAAGCAAACTAGAATGCTATGTGGCCCTAAACAGAGAGTACAAACTCCTATATCTATTGGGTGAAAGACCACAGTGTGACATCACAGCAGCAAGATTTGTAACCTGTTGCCAAAACAAAAGGGCAACCAGTGAAGAACAAACACCATTATAAATACAACCTATAAGGAGAGGCAGAGGCAAAGATAGAGACAGAGGGAGAGACATGGGCAAAGAGAGAGACACAGAGGCAGAGGGGGAGAGAGAGAGAGGCAGAGAGAGAGACCGAGAGAGAGAGACGGGGGCAGAGAGAGAGACAGAGGCCGAGAAAGAGAGACAGACAGAGGGAGAGACAGGGGCAAAGAGAGAGACACAGAGGCAGAGGGAGAGAGAAAGAGGCAGAGGCAGAGAGAGAGACAGAGGAAGAGCGATAGAGAGAGAGAGAGGCAGAGAGAGAGACAGAGGCAGAGAGAGACAGAGGCAGAGAAAGAGAGACAGACAGAGAGAGAGGCAGAGAGAGAGACAGAGAGAGATACAGAGGCAGAGAAAGAGAAAGAGAGAGAAACAGAGAGAGATACAGGGGCAAAGAGAGAGACACAGAGGCAGAGGGAGAGAGAGAGATGCAGAGAGAGAGGCAGAGAGAGAGACAGGGGCAAAGAGAGAGACACAGAGGCAGAGGGAGAGAGAGAGAGTCAGAGAGAGAGACAGAGGCAGAGAGAGACAGAGGCAGAGAAAGAGAGACAGACAGAGAGAGGCAGAGAGAGACAAAGAGAGAGATACAGAGGCAGAGAAAGAGAGAGAGACAGGGGCAAAGAGAGACACAGAGGCAGAGGTAGAGAGAGAGAGACAGAGGCAGAGAAAGAGAGAGAGAGAGGGGCAAAGAGAGAGAGAGACAGAGGCAGAGACAGAGGTAGAGAGAGACAGAGAAAGAGAGAGGGAGACAGAGGCAGAGAGAGAGAGAGAGACAGGGGCAAAGAGAGAAACACGGAGGCAGAGAAAGAGAGCAGATAAAGAAAGAGAGGCAGAGAGAGACAGAGGGAGAGAAAGAAAGAGGCAGAGAGAGAGAGACAGAGGCAGAGACAGAGGTAGAGAGAGACAGAGAAAGAGAGAGGGAGACAGAGGCAGAGAGAGAGAGGCCGAGAGAGACAGAGTCAGAAAAAAGAGAGGCAGAGAGAGAGACATAGACTCTATCAGTGTGTGTGTGTGTGTGTGTGTGTGTGTGTGTGTGTGTGTGTGTGTGTGTGTGTGTGTGTGTGTGTGTGTGTGTGTGTGTGTGTGTGTGTGTGTGTGTGTGTGTGTGTGTGTGTGTGTGTGCGTGCGTGCGTGCGTGCGTGTGTGTGTGATTTCTCTACACATCCAGATTTTCCGCGTGTGTTTGTTTTCGGTTTTACTCTCCTCATGGAGATCAGATGTCCACGTAATTATAGGGAAACAGACAGAACTCAGAAAAGTGGTAAATATGAAAAATGCTATTTTATGTTTAGGGGTTTTAGTTTCAGGGTTAAAATTAAGGTTAGTTTTAGGGTTTGGGAAAATAGGATTTTGAATGGGAATCGATTGTTTGCTACACACAAGGATAGTAAAATAAATGTGCATGTGTTTAACTGCATCTATACCCAGCAGTATAATACTGTACACTGAGTATATGGGTACTGCTGTACTGTGTGGCTGCAGCGGACACACTATACGTTTCATTCATTCATTACTTCACACAGCAGAGCAGAGAAAAGCTTCAGCACTGTGTACTGTACTGTAACTCTGGATCTGTAGCTGAGGGTTGCATTCAGATACACTGATTATGGTTGACATGAAACATCTATTTGTCCAGCCGTTTAGCAAAGAGCTGCAATTGATGATGGTGAGCCTATAATTCAACAAATCTATTAGAGATATGATTCTATTAGAGAGATGATTCTACTGGAGAGATGATTCTATTGGAGAGATGATTCTATTGGAGAGATAATTCTATTGGAGAGATGATTCTATTAGAGAGATGATTCTATTAGAGAGATGTTTCTATTAGAGAGTTGTTTCTATTAGAGAGATGTTTCTACTGGAGAGATGATTCTATTGGAGAGATGTTTCTATTAGAGAGATGTTTCTACTGGAGAGATATTTCTATTGGAGAGATGTTTCTATTGGAGAGATGATTCTATTAGAGAGATGTTTCTACTGGAGAGATGTTTCTACTGGAGAGATGTTTCTATTGGAGAGATGATTCTATTAGAGAGATGTTTCGAGTGGAGAGATTATTCTATTGGAGAGTTGTTTCTATTGGAGAGATGATTCTATTGGAGAGTTGTTTCTATTGGAGAGATGTTTCTATTGAAGAGATGATTCTATTGGAGAGATGCAGCAAGGTCCTTGAAATGTTGAATAGACTTTCACATAGACAAGAACTGTGTTTCTGTTCATGGCTGCCAGATAGTTCTTTAATTATGAATCTGTAACAAGGTCTATTGGGATCAATGCCTTCCCTTTTACCATTGACGAGAGAGGTCATCTAATGTTACATTCACTCAGCTAGAACAGGATGTTGTTCCATGTCTGTGTGAGAGAGATAACAATTTAAAGAGAAAACGGTTGCGACACGGCTCGCTTGTTTTCACAACTTACGTCTTCCAGTCTTTATGTATTTGTTCTTTTCACCGGAAACAGGGGATGAGGCAGAGAGGGTGAATGAGCTTCGGTGTTCAACCTTCTATAAATATCCTCTCTTGTGCTGTTTCTCTCTCTCTCTCTCTCTCTCTCTCTCTCTCTCTCTCTCTCTCTCTCTCTCTCTCTCTCTCTCTCTATCTCTCTTCCTCTCTCTCCCCATCTCTCTCTCCCCATCTCTCTCTCTCTCTCTCTCTCTCCATCTCTCTCTCTCCATCTCTCTCTCTTTCCCCATCTCTCTCTCTCTCTTCCCATCTCTCTCTCGCTGCCCATCTCTCTCTCTCTCCCCATCTCTCTCTCCCCATCTCTCTCTCTCTCTCTCGCTCTCTCGCTCCCCATCTCACGCTCTCTTGCTCCCCATCTCACTCTCTCTCTCTCTGTCTCCCTCTCTCTCTCTCTCTCTCTCTCTCTCTCCTTCTCTCTCCCCATTTCTCTATCTCTCTCTCGCTCCCCATCTCTCTCTCTCTCTCTCTTTCCCCCATCTCAATTCAATTCAATTCAAGGGCTTTATTGGCATGGGAAACGTGTTAACATTGCCAAAGCAAGTGAGGTAGATAATATACAAAAGTGAAATAAACAATAAAATTAACAGTAAACATTACACATGCAGAAGTTTCAAAACAATAAAGACATTAAAAATGTCATATTATATATATATATACATATACATATACATATATATACATATATATATATATATATATATATATATATATATATATACATATATACATATATATATATATATGTATACATATATACATATATACATATATACATATATACATATATATAGTGCCTTATAAAGTATTCGGCCCCCTTGAGCTTTGCGACCTTTTGCCACATTTCAGACTTCAAACATAAAGATATAAAACTGTCTATTTTGTGAAGAATCAACAACAAGTGGGACACAATCATGAAGTGGAATGACATTTATTGGATATTTCAAACTTTTTTAACAAATCAAAAACTGAAAAATTGGGCGTGCAAAATTATTCAGCCCCTTTACTTTCACTGCAGCAAACTCTGTGAGAATGCTTTATTCTGGGTGATGGGCCTGTTGGGTGGGGATGTCCTCTGTGAGAATGCTTTGTCCTGGGTGATGGGCCTGCTGGGTGGGGAGTGTCCTCTGTGAGAATGCTTTGTCCTGAGTGATGGGCCTGCCGGGTGGGGGGTGTCCTCTGTAAGAATGCTTTGTCCTGGGTGATGGGCCTGCCGGGTGGGGGGTGTCCTCTGTAAGAATGCTTTGTCCTGGGTGATGGGCCTGCCGGGTGGGGGGTGTCCTCTGTAAGAATGCTTTGTCCTGGGTGATGGGCCTGCCGGGTGGGGAGTGTCCTCTGTAAGAATGCTTTGTCCTGGGTGATGGGCCTGCCGGGTGGGGGGTGTCCTCTGTAAGAATGCTTTGTCCTGGGTGATGGGCCTGCCGGGTGGGGGTGTCCTCTGTAAGAATGCTTTGTCCTGGGTGATGGGCCTGCCGGGTGGGGGGGTGTCCTCTGTAAGAATGCTTTGTCCTGGGTGATGGGCCTGCCGGGTGGGGAGTGTCCTCTGTAAGAATGCTTTGTCCTGGGTGATGGGCCTGCCGGGTGGGGGTGTCCTCTGTAAGAATGCTTTGTCCTGGGTGATGGGCCTGATGGGTGGGGGGTGTCCTCTGTAAGAATGCTTTGTCCTGGGTGATGGGCCTGCCGGGTGGGGGGTGTCCTCTGTAAGAATGCTTTGTCCTGGGTGAGGACCTGCCGGGTGGGGGGTGTCTTCTCCTCTCCATGCTCCACACGAAGCCTCTTTATGTGTGTAGGGTGGTCCCCTACCCTCTCTCCCTCTGCCCTCCCATCCATACCCCTGAGGCCCCCATTCAGTAGTGTGCTGGCCACTGGGCATGCTGGGGGGGGGGACTTGGAACTCTGTCTTGTTGTGGGGGATTCTTAGGGGGCTGTCAAGGCTGTGTGGTTCTTTTCTTCCCCAGACGGAACGGGGTGAGGGGAGACTCTGGCAAAAGGCCAAAACTGCTCGGTGGTTGTATCATCACTCTTATTACACTCCGAGATATCCTCCTCTTTCCTTCCTCCCTCCCTCACCACTCCTCCTCCTCTTTCCTTCCTCCCTCCCTCACCACTCCTCCTCCTCTTTCCTTCCTCCCTCCCTCACCACTCCTCCTCCTCTTTCCTTCCTCCCTCCCTCACCACTCCTCCTCCTCTTTCCTTCCTCCCTCCCTCACCACTCTTCCTCCCCATTCCTCCCTCCCTCACCACTCCTCCTCCTCTTTCCTTCCTCCCTCACCACTCCTCCTCCTCTTTCCTTCCTCCCTCCCTCACCACTCTTCCTCCCCATTCCTCCATCCCTCCCTCACCACTCTTCCTCCCCATTCCTCCCTCCCTCACCACTCCTCCTCCTCTTTCCTTCCTCCCTCACCACTCCTCCTCCTCTTTCCTTCCTCCCCTCACCACTCCTCCTCCTCTTTCCTTCCTCCCTCCCTCACCACTCCTCCTCCTTCCTCCCCCATTACCAAATCCCCCGGCACCTTCCCCTCATCCCTACACTCCTTCTACTCACCCTCCACCATGACTTTACACACATACCATTATGCTATGAGGGGAGAGAGAGATAATATGACATTTGAAATGTCTCTCTGTTCATTTTTTAAAACTTTTGTTAATTATCTATTTCACTTGCTTTGGCAACGTAAACATGTTTCCCATGCCAATAAAGCCCCTTGAATTGAGAAGGAATTCAGATATTTAAATCATAGTTTGAGTTAAAGCCTAGTCTATAGTAAACAGACATTTAAATCATAATCAATAGAGACATATCAATACTGAGAGGAGAGGCTAAAGAAATCACTGTGGCTGCTGCTCACACACACACACACACACACACACACACACCCTTGCTGATACTCTGAGAAAGAGAAAAGAGACTGTTGGTTGAGAACCAAAGAGGAGCCTTAATACACGTAATGTGTAATGTGGTCACTCACACAGCCTGGTTGCGAACACACAACTCATTTCACTTGTTAATTAAACATGTTAGGGCCCAGGGATATACAGCCTTGGTCAGAGTGGAGACTATTTAATTAAAACAAGAAATGGTGAATTAGAGCAAAGAGCTCCAGGTCTATATAGCCTGGTCCCAGATTAGAACAAAGAGCTCCAGGTCTATATAGCCTGGTCCCAGATTAGAGCAAAGAGCTCTAGGTGTTACGGAGAAATGAGTGAGGAGGTGTGGAGTCAGGCGCAGAGAGCAAAAGATGTGGGGAAAAAACACGCTTTAATGTCCCGGAAAGACGGCAGGACTTAGAGAACCAATCTACAACGACCAGGATCGTTGTGTTACCCTGAGAGGGGGAAGGTCAGTAAGAAAATCCACCGATAGATGGGTCCACGGTCGTTGTGGAACGGGAAGAGGTTGTAATTTACCTCGTGGCAGGTGTCTAGGACTCTGGGCGCACACCGAACAGGAGGAGACATAGAATCGCACATCCCTCCTCAAAGTGGGCCACCAGTACTTCCTCTGAAGACCTCGCACTGTCCTAAAAATACCTGGGTGACCCGACGAGGGTAGACAATGAGCCCATCGAATCAATTGATCACGAACAGCCAGCGGCATGTACCAACGACCCTCCGGACACTGTGGAGGCGCAGGTTCCTCCCTTAGCGCCCGCTCGATGTCCGCGTCCACATCCCATACTACTGGTGCCACCAGCTTAGCTGCCGGAATGATGGGGGTAGGATCGATGGACCTGTCCTCAGTGTCATAGAGTGTTGACAGCGCGTCGGCCTTAGTGTTGAGGGAACCTGGTCTATACGAGATAGTGAAACGAAATCTGGTGAAAAACATGGCCCACCTTGCCTGACGAGGATTCAGTCTCCTAGCTGATCGGATATACTCCAGGTTACGGTGGTCAGTCCAGATAAGGAAAGGGTGCTTAGCCCCCTCAAGCCAGTGTCTCCACACCTTCAGGGCCTTAACCATAGCCAACAACTCCCTATCCCCCACATCATAATTCCGCTCTATACTGGCCCGAGTTTCTTTGAAAAAAAGGCACAGGGGCGGAGCTTTCGTGGTGCACCCGAACGCTGTGAGAGCACCGCTCCAACCCCAGCCTCGGATGCGTCCACCTCTACTATAAACGCCAAAGAAGGGTCCGGATGCGCCAACACCGGCGCCTCAGTGAACATCGCCTTCAACTTATGAAAAGCTCCGTCCGCCTGCTGACCACTGTAAACGCACCGGCCCCCCTTCAGCAGTGAGGTAATAGGGGCAGCTGCCTGACCAAAACCCCGGATAAACCTCCGGTAGTAATTGGCAAACCCCAAGAACCGCTGCACCTCCTTTACCGTGGTCGGAGTCGGCCAATTACGCACGGCCTTTACACGGTCACCCTCCATTACCAACCCAGAGCTGGAAATGCGATAACTCAGGAAGGAAACTGATCGTTTGGAAAACTCACATTTCTCCGCCTTCACATACAGGTCATGCTCCAGCAGTCGTCTAAGAACCTTGCGCACCAGAGATACATGCGCAGTGCGTGTAGGTCTCTGAGAATCTCATCCACGAAGGATTGAAATATAGCTGGAGCATTCTTTAAACCGTATGGCATGACGAGGTACTCATAATGGCCAAAAGTAGTGCTAAATGCAGTTTTCCACTCATCTCCATCCCGAATACGCACCAGATTATAAGCACTCCTGAGATCCAGTTTAGTGAAGAACTGCGCTCCGTGAAATGATTCCACTGCCGTCGCAATGAGAGGTAGTGGGTAACTAAAACCCACCGTGATGGAATTTAGACCTCTATAATCAATACACGGACGCAAACCACCATCTTTTTCTTCACAAAAAGAAACTCGAAGAGACTGTACCCCTGTCCCAGTGCCTCGGTGATATAAGTTTCCATAGCCACCGTCTCCTCCTGGGACAAAGGATACACATGACTCCTGGGGAGTGCAGCATTACCCTGGAGGTTTATCACGCAATCCCCCTGCCTATGGGGTGGTAATTGGGTCGCCTTCTTTTTTACTGAAAACGATAGCCAAATCGTCATACTCAGCTGAAATGTGCACGGTGGAAACCTGGTCTGGACTCTCCACCGTTGTCGCACCGATGGAAACCCCTACACACCTGCCTGAACACTCATCAGACCACCCTGGAGAGTTCCCTGTTTCCAGGAAATCGTAGGATTATGAATAGCTAGCCAGGAATCCCCAGCACCACTGGAAACGCAGGTGAATCGATAAGGAACAAACTAATTCGCTCCTTGTGATTCCCCTGCGTAATCATCTCCAACGAAATTGTGGCTTTCCTCACCAGCCCTGACCCTAATGGTCGACTATCTAAAGAGTGCACGGGAAAAGGGGGGTCTACTTTTACTAACGGAATCCTCAACCTCCGCGATCTATGAAGTTTCCAGCTGCGCCTGAATCTACCAGTGCCTTATGCTGGAGAGAAGGAGAATAATTATGGAAACAAATTAATAAGAACATGTGACCAACAGGAAACTCTGGGAGAGTGTGGTGCTTACTCACCTGGGGTGACCGAGGAGTGTTCTGCCTGCCTTCTCGATTCCCAGATGAATTCCTCCAGCACCGACCAGACGTATGCCCTCTCCGGCCACAACTGGTACAGGAGGAACTTCCTCCTCCGATCTCCCTAGACGCGGTCCCTCCTAGCTCCATCGGGATAGGAGCAGGAGGGTCAGGAGGTAGAACTGACAGGACCCTTTCAGAACGTCCGCGAGCAGCTAGCAGATGGTCCAACCGGATCGAAAGGTCTATCAGTCCATCCAGGCTAAGTGTAGTGTCCCGAGAGGCCAGCTCCCTGCGGACGTCCTCTCTCAGGCTACATCTCCTCGTCCCCTGTCCTCTCTCAGGCTCCTCGTCCCCTGTCTGAGATGGAACAATCTCTCACCCGCCGCTCAACCTTCTGGAGGGTGATCGAACACGGCCCTGAAACGGCGGGTGAACTCCGGGTAATTGTCCTTCGCTGAGTCGGCCCGTTCCAGACCGCATTAGCCCACTCTAGGGCTCTACCCGTAAGGCATGTGATGAGGAACCACACTCTCTCCTCGTCCGAGGGAGCCGGCCGAACGGTGGCCAGGTAGAGGTCTAGTTGAAGCAGGAATCCCAGGCACCCCGTCGCTGCTCCATCGTACTCCTCGGAGGCGTAATGCGCAGAGCGCTGGAACCGGATCCAGATGGGGGAGATGGTAGAGTTGCTGGTGGGAGGGTCGGTGGGGTAGTAGGGAGACCATTCCTCTCCCAACGATCCATCCTCTCCATCATTTGATCCATCGCTGATCCTAGGCGATGGAGGATGGACGTGTGATGAAGGACTCTCTCCTCCATAGTGGGAAAAGGAGTGGTCGCTGCTCCTGCTGACTCCATATCGTGGTGCGGGCTTCTGTTACGGAGAAATGAGTGAGGAGGTGTGGAGTCAGGCGCAGAGAGCAAAAGATGTGGGAAAAAACACACTTTAATGTCCCGGAAAAATAACATGAACAAAAGTAGGAAAACAAATGATCAGAAATATTAACGGACAGCGCGAAACCCAAAATACAAACAAAATACACTCAAACAGAGAACAGACGACCAAGCCCGCACGAAACAGAAGCGGGCTGAACAAGCTATATATAACCCTACCCTAACAACCAAACAAGAAACAGGTGATACCAATCAGACAAAACCAAAGGAACACAGAACAACGGATCGGTGATACCTAGTAGACCGGTGACAACGACCGCCGAGCGCCACCCGAACAAGAAGGGGAGTCACCTTCGGTAATATTCGTGACACCAGGTCTATATAGCCTGGTCCCAGATTAGAGCAAAGAGCTCCAGTTCTATATAGCCTGGTCCCAGATTAGAACAAAAAGCTCCAGGTCAATATAGCCTGGTCCCAGATTAGTTTTTGCTCTTGACAGATCAACTTCTTTGATGTCATTATCATGCGCAACGTGGCTTTGGTAAGACACATCCACATGGAGTTGTCAAGAGAGTGGAAATCAACCTGGCACACAGGTCTCCATTAGTGGTAACCTTTCTCTCCTGGCACATTGTGACTGAGCTTCAGGATCTATAGAGTATAGAGAGGGGACATTGTCATAAAGGCTATGTACGTACGTTGACATTCTGTGTGCACGAATGTGACAAAGGCAGCGCTTTAAGTGACTTGTTCAAGGGCACATCAACATTATGTTTCACCTTGTCGGCTCTGGAATTCAAACCAGTGACCTTTTGGTTGCTGGCTCAGCGCTCTAGGCTCCCTGCCGCAGAATATTATTGAATCTCTCATTGAAATTAAATACTCTACAGTTCAGCTACATAGATACACTATTACATACAGCAGCATTATGTGGACACCCCCCTCAAATTAGTGGATTCGGCGATTTCAGCCACACCCATTGCTAGCAGGTGTATAAAATCGAGCACACAGCCATGCAATCTCCATACACAAGAATTTGCAGTAGAATGACCTTACTGAAGAGCTAAGTTACTTTCAACGTGTCACCGTCATAGAATGCCACCTTTCCAACAGGTCAGTTTGTAAAATGTCTGTCCTGCTCGAGCTGCCCTGGTCAACTGTAAATGCTGTTATTGTGAAGTGGGAATGTCTGGGAGCATCAACGGCTCAGCTGCTAGGTGGTATGCCACACAAGCTCACAGAACATGACCACCGAGTGCTGAAGCACGTAAAAATCATGTCCCTCGGTTGCAACACACACTACCGAGTTCCAAACTGCCTCTGGAATAAATGTCAGCACAATAACTGTTCATCGGGAGCTTCATGAAATGGTTTTCCATGGCCGAGCAGCCGTACACATATCTAAAATCACCCTGGGGCGGCAGGGTAGCCTAGTGGTTAGTGAGTTGGACTAGTAACCGTAAGGTTGCAAGTTCAAACCTCCAGCTGACGCTTGGCATTGCCCCTGAACAGGCAGTTAACCCACTGTTCCTAGGCCGCCATTGAAAATAAGAATTTGTTCTTAACTGACTTGCCTAGTTAAATAAAGGTAAAATAAAAAAAAAATGTGCAATGCCAAGCGTCAGCTGGAGTGGTGTAAAGCTCGCCACCATAGAACCCTGTAGCAGTGGAAACGCATTCTCTGGAGTGATGAATCACACTTCACCATCTGGCAGTCCGACGGATGAATCTGGGTGTGGCAAATGCCAGGAGAACGCTACCTGCCCCAATGCATAGTGCCAACTGTAAAGTTTGGTGGATGAGGAATAATGGTCTGTGGCTGTTTTTCATCGTTCGGGCTATGCCCCTTAGTTACAGAGAAGGGACATCTTAACGCTACACCATACAATGACATTCTAGACAATTCTGTGCTTCCAACTTTGTGGCAACAGTTTGAAGAAGGCCCTTTCCTGTTTCAGCATGACAATGCTGCCGTGAGGTCCATAAAGAAAAGTTTTGTCAAGATCGGTGTGGAAGAACTTGACTGGCCTGCACAGAGCCCTGACATCAACCCCATCGGACACCTTTGGGATTAATTGGAACGCCGACGGTGAGCCAGGCCTAATCTACCAACATCAGTGGCCCAGCTCATTAATGCTCTTGTGGCTGAATGGAAGAGATTCAACACAAATGTTCAGCATAGTACAGTTTAACATTACACCAGCATGACAGTGTTAAGGATTTGGAGCCAGCCGCTGGAATGCTTCATCTGGGTTCTTGATACACCCAAAACAAATACACAAAACACTGGGATACACCCAAAACAAATACACAAAACACTGGGATACACCCAAAACAAATACACAAAACACTGGGATATACCCAAAACAAATACACAAAACACTGGGATATACCCAAAACAAATACACAAAACACTGGGATACACACAAAACAAATACACAAAACACTGGGATATACCCAAAACAAATACACAAAACACTGGGATATACCCAAACAAATACACAAAACACTGGGATACACCCAAAACAAAAACACAAAACACTGGGATATACCCAAAACAAATACACAAAACACTGGGATATACCCAAAACAAATACACAAAACACTGGGATATACCCAAACAAATACACAAAACACTGGGATACACCCAAAACAAATACACAAAACACTGGGATACACCCAAAACAAATACACAAAACACTGGGATATACCCAAAACAAATACGCAAAACACTGGGATATACCCAAAACAAATACACAAAACACTGGGATATACCCAAAACAAATACACAAAACACTGGGATACACCCAAAACAAATACACAAAACACTGGGATATACCCAAAACAAATACACAAAACACTGGGATATACCCAAAACAAATACACAAAACACTGGGATATACCCAAAACAAATACACAAAACACTGGGATATACCCAAACAAAAGTGTGAGGGTAAACCTTGTAGAACGACGAGGGACGAGACCCATAATACACAACGCACAAAACACGCAGCACAGGCTGAGACAACTCATAGGTACTCCCACCACCAACGGACATGAGACCAATAACACGCAGCACAGGCTGAGACAACGCATAGGTACTCACACCACCAACGGACATGAGAACAATAATCGACAGCCCAATGGGGGACTCAAAGGGCACATTTATACAAACACAATCAGTGAGGAATTGGAACCAGGTGTGCATAATGACACAGTTCAGTGCAGCCTAGAAGGTCAGTGACGTCGATCTCCGCAACTGGTGAACAGAATGAGCATGAGTCCCGGTGGGGATCTGTGACAAGCACTGTATAACATAGTACTGTAACATAGTACTGTAACATAGCACTGTAACATAGCACTGTATAACATAGTACTGTAACATAGTACTGTAACATAGCACTGTAACATAGCACTGTATAACATAGTACTGTATAACATAGTACTGTAACATAGTACTGTAACATAGCACTGTAACATAGCACTGTAACACAGTACTGTAACATAGTACTGTAACATAGCACTGTAACATAGCACTGTATAGCATAGTACTGTATAACATAGGACTGTAACATAGTACTGTAACATAGCACTGTAACATAGCACTGTAACACAGTACTGTAACACAGTACTGTAACATAGCACTGTATAACATAGTACTGTAACATAGCACTGTATAACATAACACTGTATAACATAGTACTGTAACATAGTACTGTAACATAGCACTGTATAACACAGTACTGTAACATAGCACTGTATAACATAACACTGTATTACATAGTACTGTAACATAGTACTGTAACATAGCACTGTAACATAGCACTGTAACATAGTACTGTAACATAGTACTGTAACATAGCACTGTAACATAGTACTGTAACATAGCACTGTAACACAGTACTGTAACATAGCACTGTAACATAGTACTGTAACATAGCACAATATAACATAGCACTGTAACATAGTACTGCAAAATAGTACTTTAACAGTACTGTAACATAGTACTGTAACGTAGCACAATATAACATAGCACTGTAATATAGTACTGCAAAATAGTACTGTAACAGTACTGTAACATAGTACTGTAACATAGCACAATATAACATAGCACTGTAACATAGTACTGCAAAATAGTACTTTAACAGTACTGTAACATAGTACTGTAACGTAGCACAATATAACATAGCACTGTAATATAGTACTGCAAAATAGTACTGTAACAGTACTGTAACATAGTACTGTAACATAGCACAATATAACATAGCACTGTAACATAGTACTGCAAAATAGTGGCATAGTACAGTATAACATAGTAATGTAACATAGTACTGTAACATAGTACTGTAACATAGCACAGTATAACGTAGTAATGTAACATAGTACTGTAACATAGTACTGTAACATAGTACAATATAACATAGTACTGTAACAAAGTACAGTATAACATAGTACTGTAACATAGTACAGTAACATAGTACTGTAACATAGCACAGTATAACATAGTACTGTAACATAGTGCAGTATAACATAGTCATGTAACATAGTACTGTAAAATAGTACTGTAACATAGCACTGTAACATAGTAGAGTATAACATAGTACTGTAACAGTACTGTAACATAGTACTGTAACAGTACTGTAACATAGCACAGTATAACATAGGACTGTTGCTTTGAATAATCTCTCACTACATTAAATAAGTTCAGCAACATAGATATATAGAAATAGAGTTGAAACATACTTTCACATGAATACTGTTTTGGAGATGTAGCACTGTAGCTCTAAAAAGGAACAAATATACAGTATATATATATATATTCATATATATATATATATATATATATATATATATATATATATATATATATATATATATATATATATATATATATACATATATATATATATATAAATAATATATATATTTATATACACAAGCACACAAGTACGCACAAGCAGTTCAGCTATAACATACAGCTGTAAAAAGAGGCAGCAGTATAATCAAAGTGTGTGTGTAGGGTTAGGGTTAGGGGTTTGGTATTTTGGTATTTTATTAGCATCCTCATTAGCTGTTGCAAAAGCAGCAGCTATTCTTCCTGGGGTCCACAAAAAACATGAAACATGACATAATAGACAAGGACTGTAAGGTTCTGCTTTTCTTTTCTTAGTCAACCTTGTGTTCTGTTTCGTTGTGTTCTTGAACGTAGCCTTGGCTTTCATGTTTGTTCATTGATTTCACCTTGTGTTCGTTTCTCACCTGGTCTCATCAGCTCCTTATTTAGTTCAGTTCTTTCTGCTTGTATAGTTGTGAGGTATTGTTTGTTTTTGACTACCTACCTGTTTGACCGTCCTGCCTTCTGCGAAGGCATAATAAACATCTGTGTGTGAATCAACTCTACGTGTGAATCAACACCTTTTTCTCCCTGAGTATTCATTACAAGGACAGGTCTGTTTTTTTAAAACCAGGTTTGCTGTTCATTTGAGTAATATGAGATGCAATAATGTCTCTATAAAATGCTATACGCTTTCTTGAATTTGTTATGGATTTGGGGACTTTGAAAGACCCCTGGTGCCATGTCTGGTGGGGTAAGTGTGTGTGGCAGAGTAATGTGTAAGTTGACTATGCAAACTATTTGGGATATTCAATACATTGTTTCTTTTGAAAAAAAGTGTCATGAATAGTATTTATATCAGCCCTCTGATTACAACGAAGAGCAAGATGTCCGCTCTGTTCTGGGCCAGATGCAGCTTAACCAGGTCTTTCCTTGCAGCACTTGGAGATACGTCTTGACATTGATCAAGATATGATAACACTAGAGCCTGCTGGACTCGCTTTTTGGAGTGTGGTGTCAAAAAATTAGAGCATCTCTTTATTACTTTCCCCATCTTTACAACCATTGAATATATATGTTTTGACCATGACAGTTTACAATTTAAAGTAACACCAAGTTAGTTAGTCTCCTCAACTTGTTCAACAGCCACACCATTCATTACCAGATTCAGCTGAGGTCCAGAACTCTGGGACTGATTTGTACCAAATACAATGCTCTTAATTTTAGAGATGTTCAGGACCAGTTTATTAATGGCTACCCATTCCAAAACAGACTGCAACTCTTTGTTAAAGGTTTCAGTGATTTCATTAGCTGTGGTTGCTGATGCATATATGGTTGAATCATCAGCATACATGGACACACACACACTTTGTTTAATGCCAGTGGCAGGTCATTGCTAAAAATGGAAAAGAGCAGAGGGCCTAGAGAGCTGCCCTGCGGTACACCACACTACATGTTTGACATTAGAGAAGCTTCCATTAAAGAAAACTATTTGAGTTCTAGTAGATAGATAGCTCTGAATCTATCATATGTCAGAGGTTGAAAAGCCATAACACAAGTTTTTTCAACAACAGGTTATGGTCAATAATATCAAAGACTGCACTGAAATCCAACAGTACAGCTCCAACAATCTTCTTATTATCAAATAATTTTAACCAATCATCAGTCATTTGTGTCAGTGCAGTACATGTCCAGTGCCCTTCTTTATAAGCATGCTGAAAGTCTGTTCATTTGTTTACAGAAAAAAAACATTGTATTTGGTCAAACACCATTTTTTCCAACAGGAGTGGCTATAGAGTGGCTATAGAGTGGCTAAAGAGGTGTGGCTATAGAGGAGTGGCTATAGAGGTGTGGCTATAGAGTGGCTATAGAGGTGTGGCTATAGAGGTGTGGCTATAGAGGTGTGGCTATAGAGGAGTGGCTATAGAGGTGTGGCTATAGAGGTGTGGCTATAGAGGAGTGGCTATAGAGGTGTGGCTATAGAGGTGTGGCTATAGAGGAGTGGCTATAGAGGTGTGGCTATAGAGGTGTGGCTATAGAGGTGTGGCTATAGAGGTGTGGCTATAGAGGTGTGGCTATAGAGGTGTGGCTATAGAGGTGTGGCTATAGAGGTGTGGCTATAGAGGTGTGGCTATAAAGGTGTGGCTATAGAGGTGTGGCTATAGAGTGGCTATACAGGTGTGGCTATAGAGTCGGCTATCATCCTCAGTAGTCAGGAGGTTTATCATTATTGATCGATAGAAGTTTTCCACCTTTTACAAAATTCTAACTTGCAATGCTTTTCTTTCATTATTCGTTTTTTTTTATGCATGAAAACTTTTCCCACTTTGCCAGTGAAGTAATCATTAAAATAGTTGCCAACATCAAATGGTTTTGTGATGAATAAGCCATCTTTGTGTCATTGATCATGGCTTAATAATACAGTTTCTTCTTGTTTTTGTTGAGTTTAGTCACATCATTTCTCAATTTGCAGTAAATCAGCCATTCAGATTATTAGTCCCCACCCAGCTCTTTCAACCATACAGTTTCAATTCCGCCTCAATCCATGGAGCCTTAACAGTTCTAACATTCAGTTTCTTAACAGGTGCATGTTTATCAATAATTGGAAGAAGCAATTTCATAAATGAATCAAGTGCAGCGTTGATCCTCCTCATTCCTCACATCATGCCAACAAATATTTTTAACATCATGCACATAAGAGTCCACATAACAGCAAAATTGTTTGTTTGATTTCCTATACACTATTATAGGCCCAGCTTTTGGAACTTTGGCTTTCAGGATAATAGCCACTATATTGTGATCAGTGCATCCAATGGGTACAGATACAGGAAGGATATAACCCCACCCACTTTGCCAAAGCACAGCCCCCACACCACTAGAGGGATATCTTCAACCACCAACTTACCATCCTGAGACAAGGCCCCGAGTATAGCCCACAAATATCTCCGCCACGGCACAACCCAGACAGGAAGTTGACATCAGTGACTCAACCCACTCAAGTGACGCACCCCTCCCAGGGACGGTATGAAAGAGCCCCAGTAAGCCAGTGACTCAGCCCCTGTAATAGGGTTAGAGGCAGAGAATCCCAGTGGACAGAGAGGAACCGGCCAGGCAGAGACAGCAAGGGCGGTTCGTTGCTCCAGAGCCGTTCCGTTCACCTTCCCACTCCTGGGCCAGACTACACTCAATCATATGACCCACTGAAGAGATGAGTCTTCAGTAAAGACTTAAAGGTTGAGACAGAGTTTGCGTCTCTTTCATGGGTAGGCAGACCATTCCATAAAAATGGAGCTCTATAGGAGAAAACCCTGCCCCCAGAAATTCTAGGGACAATTAGGAGGCCTGCGTCTTGTGACCATAGCGTACGTGTAGGTATGTACAGCAGGACCAAATCAAAGAGATAGGTAGGAGCAAGCCCATGTAATGCTTTGTAGGTTAGCAGTAAAACCTTCAGGATAGTCCTCGATAGTCCTCGTTGAGGAAGATATATAGTTGAAGTCGGAATTTTTAACAAACACTTAGATTGGAGTCATTAAAACTCATTTTTCAACCACTCCACAAATTTCTTCTTAACATACTATAGCTTTGACAAGTCGGTTAGGACATCTACTTTGTGCATGACACAAATAATTGTTCCAACAATTGTTTACAGACAGATTATTTCACTTATACTTTACTGTATCACAATTCCAGTGGGTCAGAAGTTTACATACACTAAGTCGACTGTGCCTTTAAACAGCTTGAAAAATTCCAGAAAATTATATCATGGCTTTGGAAGCTTCTGATATGCTAATTGACATAATTTAAGTCAATTGGAGGTGTACCTGTGGATGTATTTCAAGGCCTACCTTCAAACTCAGTGCCTCTTTGCTTGACATCATGGGAAAATAAAATGAAATCAGCCAAGACCTCAGAAAATACATTTGTAGACCTCTACAAGTCTTGTTCATCCTCGGGAGCAATTTCCAAACGCCTGAAGGTACCACGTTCATCTGTACAAACAATAGTACGCCAGTATAAACACCATGGAACCACGCAGTCATCATACCACTCAGGAATGAGACGCGTTCTGTCTCCTAGAGATGAACGTTCTTTGGTGCGAAAAGTGCAAACCAATCCCAGAACAACAGAAAAGGACCTTGTTAACCTCTTACATCTATGGGGGCGCTATTTCATTTTTGGATGAAAAACGTTCCCGTTTTAAACAAGATATTTTGTCACAAAAAGATGCTCGACTATGCATATAATTGATAGCTTTCGAAAGAAAACACTCTGACGTGTCCAGAGCTACCAAGATATTCTCTGTGCGTGCCCTAGAAAGTGAGCTTCAGGCAAAACCAAGATGAGATGGCATCCAGGAAATGAGCAGGATTTTTGAGGCTCTGTTTTCCATTGTCTCCTTATATGGCTGTGAATGCGAGAGGAATGAGCCTGCCCTTTCGGTCGTTTCCCCAAGGTGTCTGCAGCATTGTGACGTATTTGTAGGCAGATCATTGGAAGATTGACCATAAGAGACCATATTTACCAGGTGTCCGCCCGGTGTCCTGCGCCGAAATTGGTGCGCAAAAGTCACCTGCCAGTATTTTTCCATGGGATACAGAGAGGAAAGCAAGCTTCCACGAACTGCATATCAATGAAGAGATATGTGAAAAAACACCTTGAGGATTGATTCCAAACAACGTTTGCCATGTTTCGGTCGATATTATGTAGTTAATCCGGAAAAGTTTTACGTTGTAGGTGACTGAATTTTCGGTTTGTTTCGGTAGCCAGACGCAATGTAGAAACGGAACGATTTCTCCTACACACAGACGCTTTCAGGAAAAACTGCGCATTTGGTATGTAACTGAGAGTCTCCTCATTGAAAACATCAGAAGCTCTTCAAAGGTAAATGATTTTATTTATTTGGTTATCTGGTTTTTTTGTGAAAATGTTGCGTGCTAAATGCTACTCAAAATGCTATGCTAGCTTTGCATACTCTTACACAAATTAGTCAATTTCTATGGTTCAAAAGCATATTTTGAAAATCTGAGATGACAGTGTTGTTAAGAAAAGGCTAAGCTTGAGAGCAGACGCATTATTTTCATTTTATTTGCGATTTTCAGAAATCGTTAACGTTGCGTTATGCTAATGAGCCTGAGGCTTTAGTCACAAACCCGGATCCGGGATG
>NW_027009633.1:35000-42261 GCF_036934945.1 Oncorhynchus masou masou | reverse complement strand
GGTTTAGGATGTGGTGAGATAATTACTGTCTCTGAACGTGGCTGAGAGAGAGAGAGGGTTAGGATGTGGTGAGATAATTACTGTCTCTGAACGTGGCTGAGAGAGAGAGAGGGTTAGGATGTGGTGAGATAGACTACTGTCTCTGAGGGTGGCTGAGAGAGAGAGAGGGTTAGGATGTGGTGAGATAGACTACTGTCTCTAGGATGTGCGTGGCTGGCTGAGAGAGAGAGGGTTAGGATGTGGTGAGATAGACTACTGTCTCTGAGGGTGGCTGAGAGAGAGAGTTAGGATGTGGTGAGATAATTACTGTCTCTGAGCGTGGCTGAGAGAGAGAGGGTTAGGATGTGGTGAGATAGACTACTGTCTCTGAGGGTGGCTGAGAGAGAGAGGGTTTAGGATGTGGTGAGATAGACTACTGTCTCTGAGCGTGGCTGAGAGAGAGAGAGGGTTAGGATGTGGTGAGATAGACTACTGTCTCTGAGGGTGGCTGAGAGAGAGAGGGTTTGGATGTGGTGTGTTAGACTACTGTCTCTGTGGGTGGCTGAGAGAGAGAGAGAGAGTTAGGATGTGGTGAGATAATTACTGTCTCTGAGCGTGGCTGAGAGAGAGAGGGTTAGGATGTGGTGAGATAGACTACTGTCTCTGAGGGTGGCTGAGAGAGAGAGGGTTTAGGATGTGGTGAGATAGACTACTGTCTCTGAGGGTGGCTGAGAGAGAGAGGGTTTAGGATGTGGTGAGATAGACTACTGTCTCTGAGCGTGGCTGAGAGAGAGAGGGTTAGGATGTGGTGAGATAGACTACTGTCTCTGAGGGTGGCTGAGAGAGAGAGAGGGTTAGGATGTGGTGAGATAGACTACTGTCTCTGAGGGTGGCTGAGAGAGAGAGAGAGTTAGGATGTGGTGAGATAGACTACTGTCTCTGAGGGTGGCTGAGAGAGAGAGAGAGAGTTAGGATGTGGTGAGATAATTACTGTCTCTGAGCGTGGCTGAGAGAGAGAGGGTTAGGATGTGGTGAGATAGACTACTGTCTCTGAGGGTGGCTGAGAGAGAGAGGGTTTAGGATGTGGTGAGATAGACTACTGTCTCTGAGCGTGGCTGAGAGAGAGAGAGGGTTAGGATGTGGTGAGATAGACTACTGTCTCTGAGGGTGGCTGAGAGAGAGAGGGTTAGGATGTGGTGAGATAGACTACTGTCTCTGAGGGTGGCTGAGAGAGAGAGAGAGTTAGGATGTGGTGAGATAATTACTGTCTCTGAGCGTGGCTGAGAGAGAGAGGGTTAGGATGTGGTGAGATAGACTACTGTCTCTGAGGGTGGCTGAGAGAGAGAGGGTTTAGGATGTGGTGAGATAGACTACTGTCTCTGAGGGTGGCTGAGAGAGAGAGGGTTTAGGATGTGGTGAGATAGACTACTGTCTCTGAGCGTGGCTGAGAGAGAGAGAGGGTTAGGATGTGGTGAGATAGACTACTGTCTCTGAGGGTGGCTGAGAGAGAGAGAGGGTTAGGATGTGGTGAGATAGACTACTGTCTCTGAGGGTGGCTGAGAGAGAGAGAGAGTTAGGATGTGGTGAGATAATTACTGTCTCTGAGCGTGGCTGAGAGAGAGAGGGTTAGGATGTGGTGAGATAGACTACTGTCTCTGAGGGTGGCTGAGAGAGAGAGGGTTAGGATGTGGTGAGATAGACTACTGTCTCTGAGGGTGGCTGAGAGAGAGAGAGGGTTAGGATGTGGTGAGATAGACTACTGTTGCTAGGCCTTATAACCGAGTCACCACGACCAACCAAAATGTCGTCTCTGTCTCTGACACAGTGTGTCATCAGGGAAGTAAACACCTCGTTATAAATATAGAAAACAAACAACAAACGCCAAATGGGGATTTTATTTTTGTATATTGTACTGTCTCTGTTTAGTCGTATGTTTACTACAGAAAAATAATAAATATTGATGTATTAAATGCACCTCTGAGACCATGTATATATTTTCCTAATTTTAGGCCTAATAATATTTATTAGCGATCTGAAAGAAACAAAGTAGTTTTTATTTATATAGAAACATCTGGTACTACATCCCTCTCAGGTCCATGAGAAGAAGAGGACTACCCCTCTCTCAGGTCCGTGAGAAGACCAGAACTACCCCTCTCTCAGGTCCATGAGAAGACCAGAACCACCCCTCTCTCAGGTCCATGAGAAGAACAGAACCACCCCTCTCTCTGGTCCATGAGAAGAACAGAACCACCCCTCTCTCAGGCCCATGAGAAGAACAGAACCACCCCTCTCTCAGGCCCATGAGAAGAACAGAACCACCCCTCTCTCAGGCCCATGAGAAGAAGAGGACTACCCCTCTCTCAGGTCCGTGAGAAGACCAGAACTACCCCTCTCTCAGGCCCGTGAGAAGAACAGAACTACCCATCTCTCAGGTCCATGAGAAGACCAGAACCACCCCTCTCTCAGGTCCATGAGAAGACCAGAACCACCCCTCTCTCAGGCCCGTGAGAAGAACAGAACTACCCATCTCTCAGGTCCATGAGAAGACCAGAACCACCCCTCTCTCAGGTCCATGAGAAGACCAGAACCACCCCTCTCTCAGGTCCATGAGAAGACCAGAACTACCCCTCTCTCAGGTCCATGAGAAGAAGAGGACTACCCCTCTCTCAGGCCCATGAGAAGACCAGAACTACCCCTCTCTCAGGTCCATGAGAAGACCAGAACCACCCCTCTCTCAGGTCCATGAGAAGACCAGAACTACCCCTCTCTCAGGTCCATGAGAAGACCAGGACTACCCCTCTCTCAGGTCCATGAGAAGAAGAGGACTACCCCTCTCTCAGGTCCATGAGAAGAAGAGGACTACCCCTCTCTCAGGTCCATGAGAAGACCAGAACTACCCCTCTCTCAGGTCCGTGAGAAGACCAGAACTACCCCTCTCTCAGGTCCATGAGAAGAACAGAACCACCCCTCTCTCAGGCCCATGAGAAGAACAGAACCACCCCTCTCTCAGGTCCATGAGAAGAACAGGAGACAGAAAGAGACAGACGGGGAACATTACATGTCCATGTTTGACTGACAGAGGACTGGAAGGGGCCCACTGGGACTCGTCATCCTGAAGGACAGCAGCCTTGACTGCCACCAATCCAATACAACATTACTTTTTGATATAACAGACACATCCAGGAACATCTGAGTGGCAGATGAGGACCAGGGAAGAGACGGATACCAGGAGACAAAAACAGAAGGACGTCCCCATCCAAAACCCCTCCGATATCAAGGTTAGTGAAGTCTAAGCTGTGATAGAGGCCTATTTATAACTTTGCTTAGGAAACCAGGGACCCGTTTTACTGACTTCAACTGTATCTTGTTCTGTTTGTTAAAACTGCTGCAATTATTCATGAAACAAGCATTTCTCACCACTAAATATAGAGGAGAAGTGTTTTATATTTATAACTAAATGTAGAGGAGAAAGAAGTGTTTTATATTTATAACTAAATGTAGAAGAGAAAGAAGTGTTTTATATTTATAACTAAATGTAGAGGAGAAAGAGGTGTTTTATATTCATAACTAAATGTAGAGGAGAAAGAAGTGTTTTATATTTATAACTAAATGTAGAGGAGAAGTGTTTTATATTTATAACTAAATGTAGAGGAGAAAGAAGTGTTTTATATTTATAACTAAATGTAGAGGAGAAGTGTTTTATATTTATAACTAAATGTAGAGGAGAAAGAAGTGTTTTATATATATAACTAAATGTAGAGTAGATAGAAGTGTTTTATATTTATAACTAAATGTAGAGGAGAAAGAAGTGTTTTATATTTATAACTAAATGTAGAGGAGAAGTGTTTTATATTTATAACTAAATGTAGAGGAGAAAGAAGTGTTTTATATTTATAACTAAATGTAGAGGAGAAAGAAGTGTTTTATATTTATAACTAAATGTAGAGGAGAAAGAAGTGTTTTATATATATAACTAAATGTAGAGTAGAAAGAAGTGTTTTATATTTATAACTAAATGTAGAGGAGAAAGAAGTGTTTCATATTTATAACTAAATGTAGAGGAGAAAGAAGTGTTTTATATTTATAACTAAATGTAGAGGAGAAAGAAGTGTTTTATATTTATAACTAAATGTAGAGGAGAAAGAAGTGTTTCATATTTATAACTAAATGTAGAGGAGAAAGAAGTGTTTTATATTTATAACTAAATGTAGAGGAGAAAGAAGTGTTTTATATTTATAACTAAATGTAGAGGAGAAAGAAGTGTTTTATATTTATAACTAAATGTAGAGGAGAAAGAAGTGTTTTATATTTATAACTAAATGTAGAGGAGAAAGAAGTGTTTTATATTTATAACTAAATGTAGAGGAGAAATGTTTTATGGGGTACACACCTGGCTAAAAGGGGAATGAACAGGGTCAGGGGGCCCCACTGGGGTAGATGCCTGGCTAAAAGGGGAATGAACAGGGTCAGGGGGCCCCCGCTGAGCCGCTGGGGTACACACCTGGCTAAAAGTGCTCAAAGATGACACTTCTGAACGGAATAGACTGGAAGAGGCTGAATGTGGAGGTCTGTCCACTAGAAGAGGCTGAATGTGGAGGTCTGTTCACTAGAAGAGGCTGAATGTGGAGGTCTGTTCACTAGAAGAGGCTGCATGTGGAGGTCTGTCCACTAGAAGAGGCTGAATGTGGAGGTCTGTCCACTAGAAGAGGCTGAATGTGGAGGTCTGTCCACTGGAAGAGGCTGAATGTGGAGGTCTGTTCACTAGAAGAGGCTGAATGTGGAGGTCTGTTCACTAGAAGAGGCTGAATGTGGAGGTCTGTTCACTAGAAGAGGCTGAATGTGGAGGTCTGTACACTGGAAGAGGCTGAATGTGGAGGTCTGTTCACTAGAAGAGGCTGAATGTGGAGGTCTGTTCACTAGAAGAGGCTGAATGTGGAGGTCTGTTCACTAGAAGAGGCTGAATGTGGAGGTCTGTTCACTAGAAGAGGCTGAATGTGGAGGTCTGTTCACTAGAAGAGGCTGAATGTGGAGGTCTGTTCACTGGAAGAGGCTGAATGTGGAGGTCTGTTCACTAGAAGAGGCTGAATGTGGAGGTCTGTTCACTAGAAGAGGCTGAATGTGGAGGTCTGTCCACTAGAAGAGGCTGAATGTGGAGGTCTGTTCACTGGAAGAGGCTGAATGTGGAGGTCTGTTCACTAGAAGAGGCTGAATGTGGAGGTCTGTTCACTAGAAGAGGCTGAATGTGGAGGTCTGTTCACTAGAAGAGGCTGAATGTGGAGGTCTGTTCACTAGAAGAGGCTGCATGTGGAGGTCTGTTCACTAGAAGAGGCTGAATGTGGAGGTCTGTTCACTAGAAGAGGCTGAATGTGGAGGTCTGTTCACTAGAAGAGGCTGAATGTGGAGGTCTGTCCACTAGAAGAGGCTGAATGTGGAGGTCTGTTCACTAGAAGAGGCTGAATGTGGAGGTCTGTTCACTAGAAGAGGCTGAATGTGGAGGTCTGTTCACTAGAAGAGGCTGAATGTGGAGGTCTGTTCACTAGAAGAGGCTGAATGTGGAGGTGTGTTCACTAGAAGAGGCTGAATGTTGAGGTCTGTCCACTAGAAGAGGCTGAATGTGGAGGTCTGTTCACTAGAAGAGGCTGAATGTGGAGGTCTGTTCACTAGAAGAGGCTGAATGTGGAGGTCTGTTCACTAGAAGAGGCTGAATGTGGAGGTCTGTCCACTAGAAGAGGCTGAATGTTGAGGTCTGTACACTAGAAGAGGCTGAATGTGGAGGTCTGTTCACTAGAAGAGGCTGAATGTGGAGGTCTGTCCACTGGAAGAGGCTGAATGTGGAGGTCTGTTCACTGGAGGTTAAAATAGTAGAAGAAGAATCAGACATACATGAACATGTAATATTAAAGTAATTGTATTTATTCTACTGTCTGTAGTGGTTCTCTCTACACCAATCATAGTCCATCGTTATTCACCTATGGTAGCCTGTAGGCCTGTTTAGCACGAATCCATATGAAAAACTATCCTTGCTGGGTCGTAGTTAGGGTTAAAAACTATCCCTCCTGGGTCGTAGTTAGGGGTAAAAACTATCCCTCCTGGGTCATAGTTAGGGGTAAAAACTATCCCTCCTGGGTCATAGTTAGGGGTAAATACTATCCCTCCTGGGTCATAGTTAGGGGTTAAAACTATCCCTCCTGGGTCATACTTATGGTTAAAAACTATCCCTCCTGGGTCATAGTTAGGGGTAAAAACTATCCCTCCTGGGTCATAGTTAGGGGTTAAAACTATCCCTCCTGGGTCATACTTATGGTTAAAAACTATCCCTCCTGGGTCATAGTTAGGGGTAAAAACTGTCCCTCCTGGGTCATAGTTAGGGGTTAAAACTATCCCTCCTGGGTCATACTTATGGTTAAAAACTATCCCTCCTGGGTCATAGTTAGGGGTAAAAACTATCCCTCCTGGGTCATAGTTAGGGATAAAAACTGTCCCCTGTTGTCCCCTATGACACCCTATTGTCCCCTGTTGTCCCCTATGACATCCTATTGTCCCCTATGACACTCTATTGTCCCCTGTTGTCCCCTATGACATCCTATTGTCCCCAATGACACCCTATTGTCCCCTGTTGTCCCTTATGACATCCTACTGTCCCCTGTTGTCCCCTATGATACTCTATTGTCCCCTATAGCACCCTATTGTCCCCTGTTGTCCCTTATGACATCCTACTGTCCACTATGGTACCCTATTGTCCCCTATGCCATCCTATTGTCCCCTGTTGTCCCCTATGACACTCTATTGTCCCCTGTTGTCCCCTATGGCACCCTATTGTCCCCTATAGCACCCTATTGTCCCCTGTTGTCCCTTATGACATCCTACTGTCCCCTGTTGTCCCCTATGACACTCTATTGTCCCCTATAGCACCCTATTGTCCCCTGTTGTCCCTTATGACATCCTACTGTCCACTATGGTACCCTATTGTCCCCTATGCCATCCTATTGTCCCCTGTTGTCCCCTATGACATCCTATTGTCCCCTATGACATCCTATTGTCCCCTGTTGTCCCCTATGACATCCTATTGTCCCCTGTGACATCCTATTGTCCCCTATGGCACCCTATTGTCCCCTGTTGTCCCCTATGGCACCTATTGTCCCCTATTGTCCCCTGTTGTCTCCTATGGCACCTATTGTCCCCTATTGTCCCCTGTTGTCCCCTGTGGGATCCTATTGTCCCCTGTTGTCCCCTATCGCCCCCTGTTGTCCCCTGTTGTCCCCTAGTGTCCCCTATCGCCCCC
>NW_027009633.1:15000-30000 GCF_036934945.1 Oncorhynchus masou masou | reverse complement strand
CATTGATGCTATGGACTGGCCCGCCCGTTCCCCAGACCTGAATCCAATTGAGCACATCTGGGACATCATGTCTCGCTCCATCCACCAACTCCTGGACAGTCTGTGGTGCAACGTGACGTCGGTGGATGGAGCGAGACATGATGTCCCGGACGTCCAGGTCTGGGAGGAGATCCTCAGGAGACCATCCGCCACCTCATCAGGAGCATGCCCAGGCGTTGTAGGGAGGTCATACAGGCACGTGGAGGACACACACACTACTGAGCCTCATTTTGACTTAAGGTTTTAAGGACATTACATCAAAGTTTGATCAGCCTGTAGTGTGGTTTTCCACTTTAATTTTGAGTGTGACTCCAAATCCAGATAAATTTGATTTCCAATGATAATTTTTGTGTGATTTTGTTGTCAGCACATTCAACTATGTAAAGAAAAAAGTATTTAATAAGAATGTTTAATTCATTCAGATCTAGGATGTGTTATTTTAGTGTTCCCTTTATTTTTTGAGCAGTGTATATACTTCTGTGTTTCTTTCATTCTCCAGCTTATTGAAACCAGGAGAACACCAGTGAACCGTTAAATGACTAAAACAAACTCTGTTGGAAACGGTTAGTCTACTTCTTAAAGGGACAATCTGTCTCCATGTGCCTCTGTTTTAGAGGGGGTGGTTGTATCTCTATAGGGAGAGGGGTGGTTGTATCTCTATAGTGAGAGGGGGTGGTTGTATCTCTATAGGGAGAGGGGTGGTTGTATCTCTATAGGGAGAGGGGTGGTTGTATCTCTATAGGGAGAGGGGTGGTTGTATCTCTATAGGGGTGGTTGTATCTCTATAGTGAGAGGGGGTGGTTGTATCTCTATAGGGGTGGTTGTATCTCTATAGTGAGAGGGGGTGGTTGTATCTCTATAGGGGTGGTTGTATCTCTATAGGGAGAGGGGTGGTTGTATCTCTATAGTGAGAGGGGTGGTTGTATCTCTATAGGGAGAGGGGGTGGTTGTATCTCTATAGGGAGAGGGGTGGTTGTATCTCTATAGTGAGAGGGGGTGGTTGTATCTCTATAGTGAGAGGGGTGGTTGTATCTCTATAGTGAGAGGGGTGGTTGTATCTCTATAGGGGTGGTTGTATCTCTATAGTGAGAGGGGGTGGTTGTATCTCTATAGGGAGAGGGGTGGTTGTATCTCTATAGGGAGAGGGGGTGGTTGTATCTCTATAGGGAGAGGGGTGGTTGTATGTCTATAGTGAGAGGGGTGGTTGTATCTCTATAGTGAGAGGGGGTGGTTGTATCTCTATAGGGAGAGGGGTGGTTGTATCTCTATAGGGAGAGGGGTGGTTGTATCTCTATAGGGAGAGGGGTGGTTGTATCTCTATAGGGGTGGTTGTATCTCTATAGTGAGAGGGGGTGGTTGTATCTCTATAGGGGTGGTTGTATCTCTATAGTGAGAGGGGGTGGTTGTATCTCTATAGGGGTGGTTGTATCTCTATAGTGAGAGGGGGTGGTTGTATCTCTATAGGGGTGGTTGTATCTCTATAGGGAGAGGGGTGGTTGTATCTCTATAGGGGTGGTTGTATCTTTCTAGTGAGAGGGGGTGGTTGTATCTCTATAGGGAGAGGGGGTGGTTGTATCTCTATAGTGAGAGGGGTGGTTGTATCTCTATAGTGAGAGGGGTGGTTGTATCTCTATAGTGAGAGGGGTGGTTGTATCTCTATAGTGAGAGGGGTGGTTGTATCTCTATAGTGAGAGGGGGTGGTTGTATCTCTATAGTGAGACGGGTGGTTGTATCTCTATAGGGGTGGTTGTATCTCTATAGGGGTGGTTGTATCTCTATAGTGAGAGGGGGTGGTTGTATCTCTATAGGGAGAGGGGTGGTTGTATCTCTATAGGGGTGGTTGTATCTCTATAGTGAGAGGGGGTGGTTGTATCTCTATAGGGGTGGTTGTATCTCTATAGTGAGAGGGGTTGGTTGTATCTCTATAGTGAGAGGGGTTGGTTGTATCTCTATAGTGAGAGGGGTGGTTGTATCTCTATAGGGAGAGTGGGTGGTTGTATCTCTATAGGGGTGGTTGTATCTCTATAGTGAGAGTGGTGGTTGTATCTCTATAGTGAGAGGGGTGGTTGTATCTCTATAGGGGTGGTTGTATCTCTATAGGGGTGGTTGTATCTCTATAGTGAGAGGGGGTGGTTGTATCTCTATAGGGGTGGTTGTATCTCTATAGTGAGAGGGGTGGTTGTATCTCTATAGGGAGAGGGGTGGTTGTATCTCTATAGTGAGAGGGGTGGTTGTATCTCTATAGTGAGAGGGGGTGGTTGTATCTCTATAGTGAGAGGGGGTGGTTGTATCTCTATAGGGGTGGTTTTATCTCTATAGTGAGAGGGGTGGTTGTATCTCTATAGTGAGAGGGTGTGGTTGTATCTCTATAGTGAGAGGGGTGGTTGTATCTCTATAGGGAGAGGGGTGGTTGTATCTCTATAGTGAGACGGGTGGTTGTATCTCTATAGGGGTGGTTGTATCTCTATAGGGGTGGTTGTATCTCTATAGTGAGAGGGGTGGTTGTATCTCTATAGTGAGAGGGGGTGGTTGTATCTCTATAGTGAGAGGGGTGGTTGTATCTCTATAGGGAGAGGGGTGGTTGTATCTCTATAGTGAGACGGGTGGGTTTATCTCTATAGGGGTGGTTGTATCTCTATAGGGGTGGTTGTATCTCTATAGTGAGAGGGGTGGTTGTATCTCTATAGTGATAGTGGTGGTTGTATCTCTATAGTGAGACGGGTGGTTGTATCTCTATAGGGGTGGTTGTATCTCTATAGGGAGAGCGGTGGTTGTATCTCTATAGGGAGAGGGGTAGTTGTATCTCTATAGTGAGACGGGTGGTTGTATCTCTATAGGGGTGGTTGTATCTCTATAGGGGTGGTTGTATCTCTATAGTGAGACGGGTGGTTGTATCTCTATAGGGGTGGTTATATCTATATAGTGAGAGGGGTGGTTGTATCTCTATAGGGAGAGGGGTGGTTGTATCTCTATAGTGAGACGGGTGGTTGTATCTCTATAGGGGTGGTTGTATCTCTATAGTGAGAGGGGTGGTTGTATCTCTATAGTGAGAGGGGGTGGTTGTATCTCTATAGTGAGAGGGGTGGTTGTATCTCTATAGGGGTGGTTGTATCTCTATAGTGAGAGGGGGTGGTTGTATCTCTATAGTGAGAGGGGTGGTTGTATCTCTATAGTGAGAGGGGGTGGTTGTATCTCTATAGTGAGAAGGGTGGTTGTATCTCTATAGTGAGAGGGGGTGGTTGTATCTCTATAGTTATAGTGGTGGTTGTATCTCTATAGTGAGAGGGGGTGGTTGTATCTCTATAGTGAGAGGGGGTGGTTGTATCTCTATAGTGAGAGGGGTGGTTGTATCTCTATAGTGATAGGGGTGGTTGTATCTCTATAGTGATAGGGGTGGTTGTATCTCTATAGGGGTGGTTGTATCTCTATAGGGAGAGGGGTGGTTGTATCTCTATAGGGAGAGGGGGTGGTTGTATCTCTATAGTGAGAGGGGTGGTTGTATCTCTATAGGGAGAGGGGTGGTTGTATCTCTATAGTGAGAGGGGTGGTTGTATCTCTATAGGGAGAGGGGTGGTTGTATCTCTATAGTGAGACGGGTGGTTGTATCTCTATAGTGAGAGGGGGTGGTTGTATCTCTATAGGGAGAGGGGTGGTTGTATCTCTATAGTGAGACGGGTGGTTGTATCTCTATAGGGGTGGTTGTATCTCTATAGGGGTGGTTGTATCTCTATAGTGAGAGGGGTGGTTGTATCTCTATAGTGAGAGGGGGTGGTTGTATCTCTATAGTGAGAGGGGTGGTTGTATCTCTATAGGGGTGGTTGTATCTCTATAGTGAGAGGGGGTGGTTGTATCTCTATAGTGAGAGGGGTGGTTGTATCTCTATAGTGAGAGGGGGTGGTTGTATCTCTATAGTGAGAAGGGTGGTTGTATCTCTATAGTGAGAGGGGGTGGTTGTATCTCTATAGTTATAGTGGTGGTTGTATCTCTATAGTGAGAGGGGGTGGTTGTATCTCTATAGTGAGAGGGGGTGGTTGTATCTCTATAGTGAGAAGGGTGGTTGTATCTCTATAGTGAGAGGGGGTGGTTGTATCTCTATAGTTATAGTGGTGGTTGTATCTCTATAGTGAGAGGGGGTGGTTGTATCTCTATAGTGAGAGGGGGTGGTTGTATCTCTATAGTGAGAGGGGGTGGTTGTATCTCTATAGTGAGAGGGGTGGTTGTATCTATATAGTGATAGGGGTGGTTGTATCTCTATAGTGATAGGGGTGGTTGTATCTCTATAGGGAGAGGGGTGGTTGTATCTCTATAGGGGTGGTTGTATCTCTATAGTGAGAGGGGTGGTTGTATCTCTATAGGGAGAGGGGTGGTTGTATCTCTAAAGTGAGAGGGGTGGTTGTATCTCTATAGGGAGAGGGGTGGTTGTATCTCTATAGTGAGACGGGTGGTTGTATCTCTATAGTGAGAGGGGGTGGTTGTATCTCTATAGTGAGAGGGGGTGGTTGTATCTCTATAGGGAGAGGGGTGGTTGTATCTCTATAGGGGTGGTTGTATCTCTATAGTGAGAGGGGTGGTTGTATCTCTATAGTGAGAGGGGGTGGTTGTATCTCTATAGTGAGACGGGTGGTTGTATCTCTATAGGGGTGGTTGTATCTCTATAGTGAGACGGGTGGTTGTATCTCTATAGGGGTGGTTGTATCTCTATAGTGATAGTGGTGGTTGTATCTCTATATTGAGATGGGTGGTTGTATCTCTATAGGGAGAGGTGTGGTTGTATCTCTATAGGGAGAGAGGTGGTTGTATCTCTATAGTGAGAGGGGTGGTTGTATCTCTATAGTGAGACGGGTGGTTGTATCTCTATAGGGGTGGTTGTATCTCTATAGGGGTGGTTGTATCTCTATAGTGAGAGGGGTGGTTGTATCTCTATAGTGAGAGGGGGTGGTTGTATCTCTATAGTGAGAGGGGTGGTTGTATCTCTATAGGGAGAGGGGTGGTTGTATCGCTATAGTGAGACGGGTGGTTGTATCTCTATAGGGGTGGTTGTATCTCTATAGGGGTGGTTGTATTTCTATAGTGAGAGGGGTGGTTGTATCTCTATAGTGAGAGGGGGTGGTTGTATCTCTATAGTGATAGGGGTGGTTGTATCTCTATAGTGATAGGGGTGGTTGTATCTCTATAGTGATAGGGGTGGTTGTATCTCTATAGTGAGAGGGGTGGTTGTATCTCTATAGGGGTGGTTGTATCTCTATAGTGAGGGGGTGGTTGTATCTCTATAGGGGTGGTTTTATCTCTATAGTTATAGTGGTGGTTGTATCTCTATAGTGAGAGGGGGTGGTTGTATCTCTATAGTGAGAGGGGGTGGTTGTATCTCTATAGTGAGAGGGGTGGTTGTATCTATATAGTGATAGGGGTGGTTGTATCTCTATAGGGAGAGGGGTGGTTGTATCTCTATAGGGGTGGTTGTATCTCTATAGTGAGAGGGGTGGTTGTATCTCTATAGGGAGAGGGGTGGTTGTATCTCTATAGTGAGACGGGTGGTTGTATCTCTATAGTGAGAGGGGGTGGTTGTATCTCTATAGGGAGAGGGGTGGTTGTATCTCTATAGTGAGACGGCTGGTTGTATCTCTATAGGGGTGGTTGTATCTCTATAGGGGTGGTTGTATCTCTATAGTGAGAGGGGTGGTTGTATCTCTATAGTGAGAGGGGGTGGTTGTATCTCTATAGTGAGAGGGGTGGTTGTATCTCTATAGGGAGAGGGGTGGTTGTATCGCTATAGTGAGACGGGTGGTTGTATCTCTATAGGGGTGGTTGTATCTCTATAGGGGTGGTTGTATTTCTATAGTGAGAGGGGTGGTTGTATCTCTATAGTGAGAGGGGGTGGTTGTATCTCTATAGTGATAGGGGTGGTTGTATCTATATAGTGATAGTGGTGGTTGTATCTCTATAGTGAGAGGGGGTGGTTGTATCTCTATAGTGAGAGGGGTGGTTGTATCTCTATAGTGAGAGGGGGTGGTTGTATCTCTATAGTGAGAAGGGTGGTTGTATCTCTATAGTGAGAGGGGTGGTTGTATCTCTATAGTGATAGTGGTGGTTGTATCTCTATAGTGAGAGGGGGTGGTTGTATCTCTATAGTGAGAGGGGGTGGTTGTATCTCTATAGTGAGAGGGGTGGTTGTATCTATATAGTGATAGTGGTGGTTGTATCTCTATAGTGAGAAGGGGTGGTTGTATCTCTATAGTGAGAGGGGTGGTTGTATCTATATAGTGATAGTGGTGGTTGTATCTCTATAGTGAGAGGGGGTGGTTGTATCTCTATAGTGAGAGGGGTGGTTGTATCTATATAGTGATAGTGGTGGTTGTATCTCTATAGTGAGAAGGGTGGTTGTATCTCTATAGTGAGAGGGGTGGTTGTATCTCTATAGTGAGAGGGGTGGTTGTATCTCTATAGTGATAGGGGTGGTTGTATCTCTATAGTGATAGGGGTGGTTGTATCTCTATAGTGATAGGGGTGGTTGTATCTCTATAGTGATAGGGGTGGTTGTATCTCTATAGTGAGAGGGGTGGTTGTATCTCTATAGGGGTGGTTGTATCTCTATAGTGAGATGGGTTGTTGTATCTCTATAGGGGTGGTTGTATCTCTATAGTTATAGTGGTGGTTGTATCTCTATAGTGAGAGGGGGTGGTTGTATCTCTATAGTGAGAGGGGGTGGTTGTATCTCTATAGTGAGAGGGGTGGTTGTATCTATATAGTGATAGGGGTGGTTGTATCTCTATAGGGAGAGGGGTGGTTGTATCTCTATAGGGGTGGTTGTATCTCTATAGTGAGAGGGGTGGTTGTATCTTTATAGGGAGAGGGGTGGTTGTATCTCTATAGTGAGAGGGGTGGTTGTATCTCTATAGGGAGAGGGGTGGTTGTATCTCTATAGTGAGACGGGTGGTTGTATCTCTATAGTGAGAGGGGGTGGTTGTATCTGTATAGGGAGAGGGGTGGTTGTATCTCTATAGTGAGACGGGTGGTTGTATCTCTATAGGGGTGGTTGTATCTCTATAGTGAGAGGGGGTGGTTGTATCTCTATAGTGAGAGGGGTGGTTGTATCTCTATAGGGGTGGTTGTATCTCTATAGTGAGAGGGGGTGGTTGTATCTCTATAGTGAGAGGGGTGGTTGTATCTCTATAGTGAGAGGGGGTGGTTGTATCTCTATAGTGAGAAGGGTGGTTGTATCTCTATAGTGAGAGGGGGTGGTTGTATCTCTATAGTGAGAGGGGTGGTTGTATCTCTATAGTGAGAGGGGGTGGTTGTATCTCTATAGTGAGAGGGGGTGGTTGTATCTCTATAGTGAGAGGGGTGGTTGTATCTCTATAGTGAGAGGGGTGGTTGTATCTCTATAGTGAGAAGGGTGGTTGTATCTCTATAGTGAGAGGGGTGGTTGTATCTCTATAGTGAGAGGGGGTGGTTGTATCTCTATAGTGAGAAGGGTGGTTGTATCTCTATAGTGAGAGGGGGTGGTTGTATCTCTATAGTTATAGTGGTGGTTGTATCTCTATAGTGAGAGGGGGTGGTTGTATCTCTATAGTGAGAGGGGGTGGTTGTATCTCTATAGTGAGAGGGGGTGGTTGTATCTCTATAGTGAGAGGGGTGGTTGTATCTATATAGTGATAGGGGTGGTTGTATCTCTATAGTGATAGGGGTGGTTGTATCTCTATAGGGGTGGTTGTATCTCTATAGGGAGAGGGGTGGTTGTATCTCTATAGTTATAGTGGTGGTTGTATCTCTATAGTGAGAGGGGGTGGTTGTATCTCTATAGTGAGAGGGGGTGGTTGTATCTCTATAGTGTGAGGGGGTGGTTGTATCTCTATAGGGGTGGTTGTATCTCTATAGGGGTGGTTGTATCTCTATAGTGAGAGGGGTGGTTGTATCTCTATAGTGAGAGGGGGTGGTTGTATCTCTATAGTGAGAGGGGTGGTTGTATCTCTATAGGGGTGGTTGTATCTCTATAGTGAGAGGGGGTGGTTGTATCTCTATAGTTATAGTGGTGGTTGTATCTCTATAGTGAGAGGGGGTGGTTGTATCTCTATAGTGAGACGGGTGGTTGTATCTCTATAGGGGTGGTTGTATCTCTATAGGGAGAGGGGTGGTTGTATCTCTATAGTGAGACGGGTGGTTGTATCTCTATAGTGAGAGGGGGTGGTTGTATCTCTATAGTGAGAGGGGGTGGTTGTATCTCTATAGTGAGAGGGGGTGGTTGTATCTCTATAGGGAGAGGGGTGGTTGTATCTCTATAGGGGTGGTTGTATCTCTATAGTGAGAGGGGTGGTTGTATCTCTATAGTGAGAGGGGGTGGTTGTATCTCTATAGTGAGACGGGTGGTTGTATCTCTATAGGGGTGGTTGTATCTCTATAGTGAGACGGGTGGTTGTATCTCTATAGGGGTGGTTGTATCTCTATAGTGATAGTGGTGGTTGTATCTCTATAGTGAGATGGGTGGTTGTATCTCTATAGGGAGAGGTGTGGTTGTATCTCTATAGGGAGAGGGGTGGTTGTATCTCTATAGTGAGACGGGTGGTTGTATCTCTATAGGGGTGGTTGTATCTCTATAGGGGTGGTTGTATCTCTATAGTGAGAGGGGTGGTTGTATCTCTATAGTGAGAGGGGGTGGTTGTATCTCTATAGTGAGAGGGGTGGTTGTATCTCTATAGGGAGAGGGGTGGTTGTATCGCTATAGTGAGACGGGTGGTTGTATCTCTATAGGGGTGGTTGTATCTCTATAGGGGTGGTTGTATTTCTATAGTGAGAGGGGTGGTTGTATCTCTATAGTGAGAGGGGGTGGTTGTATCTCTATAGTGATAGGGGTGGTTGTATCTATATAGTGATAGTGGTGGTTGTATCTCTATAGTGAGAGGGGGTGGTTGTATCTCTATAGTGAGAGGGGTGGTTGTATCTCTATAGTGAGAGGGGGTGGTTGTATCTCTATAGTGAGAAGGGTGGTTGTATCTCTATAGTGAGAGGGGTGGTTGTATCTCTATAGTGAGAGGGGGTGGTTGTATCTCTATAGTGATAGTGGTGGTTGTATCTCTATAGTGAGAGGGGGTGGTTGTATCTCTATAGTGAGAGGGGTGGTTGTATCTCTATAGTGAGAGGGGGTGGTTGTATCTCTATAGTGAGAAGGGTGGTTGTATCTCTATAGTGAGAGGGGGTGGTTGTATCTCTATAGTTATAGTGGTGGTTGTATCTCTATAGTGAGAGGGGGTGGTTGTATCTCTATAGTGAGAGGGGGTGGTTGTATCTCTATAGTGAGAGGGGGTGGTTGTATCTCTATAGGGGTGGTTGTATCTCTATAGGGGTGGTTGTATCTCTATAGTGAGAGGGGTGGTTGTATCTCTATAGTGAGAGGGGGTGGTTGTATCTCTATAGTGAGAGGGGTGGTTGTATCTCTATAGGGGTGGTTGTATCTCTATAGTGAGAGGGGGTGGTTGTATCTCTATAGTGAGAGGGGTGGTTGTATCTCTATAGTGAGAGGGGGTGGTTGTATCTCTATAGTGAGAAGGGTGGTTGTATCTCTATAGTGAGAGGGGGTGGTTGTATCTCTATAGTTATAGTGGTGGTTGTATCTCTATAGTGAGAGGGGTGGTTGTATCTCTATAGTGAGAGGGGGTGGTTGTATCTCTATAGTGAGAGGGGGTGGTTGTATCTCTATAGTGAGAGGGGGTGGTTGTATCTATATAGTGATAGGGGTGGTTGTATCTCTATAGTGATAGTGGTGGTTGTATCTCTATAGGGGTGGTTGTATCTCTATAGGGAGAGGGGTGGTTGTATCTCTATAGGGGTGGTTGTATCTCTATAGTGAGAGGGGTGGTTGTATCTCTATAGGGAGAGGGGTGGTTGTATCTCTATAGTGAGAGGGGTGGTTGTATCTCTATAGGGAGAGGGGTGGTTGTATCTCTATAGTGAGACGGGTGGTTGTATCTCTATAGTGAGACGGGTGGTTGTATCTCTATAGTGAGAGGGGGTGGTTGTATCTCTATAGTGAGAGGGGGTGGTTGTATCTCTATAGTGAGAGGGGGTGGTTGTATCTCTATAGGGAGAGGGGTGGTTGTATCTCTATAGGGGTGGTTGTATCTCTATAGTGAGAGGGGTGGTTGTATCTCTATAGTGAGAGGGGGTGGTTGTATCTCTATAGTGAGAGGGGTGGTTGTATCTCTATAGGGGTGGTTGTATCTCTATAGTGAGAGGGGGTGGTTGTATCTCTATAGTGAGAGGGGTGGTTGTATCTCTATAGTGAGAGGGGGTGGTTGTATCTCTATAGTGAGAAGGGTGGTTGTATCTCTATAGTGAGAGGGGGTGGTTGTATCTCTATAGTGAGAGGGGTGGTTGTATCTCTATAGTGAGAGGGGGTGGTTGTATCTCTATAGTGAGAGGGGGTGGTTGTATCTCTATAGTGAGAGGGGTGGTTGTATCTCTATAGTGAGAGGGGGTGGTTGTATCTCTATAGTGAGAAGGGTGGTTGTATCTCTATAGTGAGAGGGGTGGTTGTATCTCTATAGTGAGAGGGGGTGGTTGTATCTCTATAGTGAGAAGGGTGGTTGTATCTCTATAGTGAGAGGGGGTGGTTGTATCTCTATAGTTATAGTGGTGGTTGTATCTCTATAGTGAGAGGGGGTGGTTGTATCTCTATAGTTATAGTGGTGGTTGTATCTCTATAGTGAGAGGGGGTGGTTGTATCTCTATAGTGAGAGGGGGTGGTTGTATCTCTATAGTGAGAGGGGGTGGTTGTATCTCTATAGTGAGAGGGGTGGTTGTATCTATATAGTGATAGGGGTGGTTGTATCTCTATAGTGATAGGGGTGGTTGTATCTCTATAGGGGCAGTTGTATCTCTATAGGGAGAGGGGTGGTTGTATCTCTATAGTTATAGTGGTGGTTGTATCTCTATAGTGAGAGGGGGTGGTTGTATCTCTATAGTGAGAGGGGGTGGTTGTATCTCTATAGTGAGAGGGGGTGGTTGTATCTCTATAGGGGTGGTTGTATCTCTATAGGGGTGGTTGTATCTCTATAGTGAGAGGGGTGGTTGTATCTCTATAGTGAGAGGGGGTGGTTGTATCTCTATAGTGAGAGGGGTGGTTGTATCTCTATAGGGGTGGTTGTATCTCTATAGTGAGAGGGGGTGGTTGTATCTCTATAGTTATAGTGGTGGTTGTATCTCTATAGTGAGAGGGGGTGGTTGTATCTCTATAGTGAGACGGGTGGTTGTATCTCTATAGGGGTGGTTGTATCTCTATAGGGAGAGGGGTGGTTGTATCTCTATAGTGAGACGGGTGGTTGTATCTCTATAGTGAGAGGGGTGGTTGTATCTCTATAGTGAGAGGGGGTGGTTGTATCTCTATAGTGAGAGGGGGTGGTTGTATCTCTATAGGGAGAGGGGTGGTTGTATCTCTATAGGGGTGGTTGTATCTCTATAGTGAGAGGGGTGGTTGTATCTCTATAGTGAGAGGGGGTGGTTGTATCTCTATAGTGAGACGGGTGGTTGTATCTCTATAGGGGTGGTTGTATCTCTATAGTGAGACGGGTGGTTGTATCTCTATAGGGGTGGTTGTATCTCTATAGTGATAGTGGTGGTTGTATCTCTATAGTGAGATGGGTGGTTGTATCTCTATAGGGAGAGGTGTGGTTGTATCTCTATAGGGAGAGGGGTGGTTGTATCTCTATAGTGAGACGGGTGGTTGTATCTCTATAGGGGTGGTTGTATCTCTATAGGGGTGGTTGTATCTCTATAGTGAGAGGGGTGGTTGTATCTCTATAGTGAGAGGGGGTGGTTGTATCTCTATAGTGAGAGGGGTGGTTGTATCTCTATAGGGAGAGGGGTGGTTGTATCGCTATAGTGAGACGGGTGGTTGTATCTCTATAGGGGTGGTTGTATCTCTATAGGGGTGGTTGTATTTCTATAGTGAGAGGGGTGGTTGTATCTCTATAGTGAGAGGGGGTGGTTGTATCTCTATAGTGATAGGGGTGGTTGTATCTATATAGTGATAGTGGTGGTTGTATCTCTATAGTGAGAGGGGGTGGTTGTATCTCTATAGTGAGAGGGGTGGTTGTATCTCTATAGTGAGAGGGGGTGGTTGTATCTCTATAGTGAGAAGGGTGGTTGTATCTCTATAGTGAGAGGGGTGGTTGTATCTCTATAGTGAGAGGGGGTGGTTGTATCTCTATAGTGATAGTGGTGGTTGTATCTCTATAGTGAGAGGGGGTGGTTGTATCTCTATAGTGAGAGGGGTGGTTGTATCTCTATAGTGAGAGGGGTGGTTGTATCTCTATAGTGAGAAGGGTGGTTGTATCTCTATAGTGAGAGGGGGTGGTTGTATCTCTATAGTTATAGTGGTGGTTGTATCTCTATAGTGAGAGGGGGTGGTTGTATCTCTATAGTGAGAGGGGGTGGTTGTATCTCTATAGTGAGAGGGGGTGGTTGTATCTCTATAGGGGTGGTTGTATCTCTATAGGGGTGGTTGTATCTCTATAGTGAGAGGGGTGGTTGTATCTCTATAGTGAGAGGGGGTGGTTGTATCTCTATAGTGAGAGGGGTGGTTGTATCTCTATAGGGGTGGTTGTATCTCTATAGTGAGAGGGGGTGGTTGTATCTCTATAGTGAGAGGGGTGGTTGTATCTCTATAGTGAGAGGGGGTGGTTGTATCTCTATAGTGAGAAGGGTGGTTGTATCTCTATAGTGAGAGGGGGTGGTTGTATCTCTATAGTTATAGTGGTGGTTGTATCTCTATAGTGAGAGGGGGTGGTTGTATCTCTATAGTGAGAGGGGGTGGTTGTATCTCTATAGTGAGAGGGGGTGGTTGTATCTCTATAGTGAGAGGGGGTGGTTGTATCTATATAGTGATAGGGGTGGTTGTATCTCTATAGTGATAGGGGTGGTTGTATCTCTATAGGGGTGGTTGTATCTCTATAGGGAGAGGGGTGGTTGTATCTCTATAGGGGTGGTTGTATCTCTATAGTGAGAGGGGTGGTTGTATCTCTATAGGGAGAGGGGTGGTTGTATCTCTATAGTGAGAGGGGTGGTTGTATCTCTATAGGGAGAGGGGTGGTTGTATCTCTATAGTGAGACGGGTGGTTGTATCTCTATAGTGAGACGGGTGGTTGTATCTCTATAGTGAGAGGGGGTGGTTGTATCTCTATAGTGAGAGGGGGTGGTTGTATCTCTATAGTGAGAGGGGGTGGTTGTATCTCTATAGGGAGAGGGGTGGTTGTATCTCTATAGGGGTGGTTGTATCTCTATAGTGAGAGGGGTGGTTGTATCTCTATAGTGAGAGGGGGTGGTTGTATCTCTATAGTGAGACGGGTGGTTGTATCTCTATAGGGGTGGTTGTATCTCTATAGTGAGACGGGTGGTTGTATCTCTATAGGGGTGGTTGTATCTCTATAGTGATAGTGGTGGTTGTATCTCTATAGTGAGATGGGTGGTTGTATCTCTATAGGGAGAGGTGTGGTTGTATCTCTATAGGGAGAGGGGTGGTTGTATCTCTATAGTGAGACGGGTGGTTGTATCTCTATAGGGGTGGTTGTATCTCTATAGGGGTGGTTGTATCTCTATATTGAGAGGGGTGGTTGTATCTCTATAGTGAGAGGGGGTGGTTGTATCTCTATAGTGAGAGGGGTGGTTGTATCTCTATAGGGAGAGGGGTGGTTGTATCGCTATAGTGAGACGGGTGGTTGTATCTCTATAGGGGTGGTTGTATCTCTATAGGGGTGGTTGTATTTCTATAGTGAGAGGGGTGGTTGTATCTCTATAGTGAGAGGGGGTGGTTGTGTCTCTATAGTGATAGGGGTGGTTGTATCTATATAGTGATAGTGGTGGTTGTATCTCTATAGTGAGAGGGGGTGGTTGTATCTCTATAGTGAGAGGGGTGGTTGTATCTCTATAGTGAGAGGGGGTGGTTGTATCTCTATAGTGAGAAGGGTGGTTGTATCTCTATAGTGAGAGGGGGTGGTTGTATCTCTATAGTGATAGTGGTGGTTGTATCTCTATAGTGAGAGGGGGTGGTTGTATCTCTATAGTGAGAGGGGGTGGTTGTATCTCTATAGTGAGAGGGGTGGTTGTATCTATATAGTGATAGTGGTGGTTGTATCTCTATAGTGAGAAGGGGTGGTTGTATCTCTATAGTGAGAGGGGTGGTTGTATCTATATAGTGATAGTGGTGGTTGTATCTCTATAGTGAGAGGGGGTGGTTGTATCTCTATAGTGAGAGGGGTGGTTGTATCTATATAGTGATAGTGGTGGTTGTATCTCTATAGTGATAGGGGTGGTTGTATCTCTATAGTGATAGGGGTGGTTGTATCTCTATAGGGGTGGTTGTATCTCTATAGTGAGAGGGGTGGTTGTATCTCTATAGGGGTGGTTGTATCTCTATAGTGAGAGGGGTGGTTGTATCTCTATAGGGGTGGTTGTATCTCTATAGTTATAGTGGTGGTTGTATCTCTATAGTGAGAGGGGTGGTTGTATCTCTATAGTGAGAGGGGGTGGTTGTATCTCTATAGTGAGAGGGGTGGTTGTATCTCTATAGTGATAGTGGCGGTTGTATCTCTATAGTGATAGTGGTGGTTGTATCTCTATAGTGAGAGGGGTGGTTGTATCTCTATAGGGAGAGTGGTGGTTGTATCTCTATAGTGAGACGGGTGGTTGTATCTCTATAGTGAGAGGGGTGGTTGTATCTCTATAGTGATAGTGGTGGTTGTATCTCTATAGTGATAGTGGTGGTTGTATCTCTATAGTGAGAGGGGTGGTTGTATCTCTATAGTGATAGTGGTGGTTGTATCTCTATAGTGAGACGGGTGGTTGTATCTCTATAGTGAGAGGGGTGGTTGTATCTACGGAACAACAGATCTGGGACCAGGCTAGTTGGCTATAGGCCTACAGAACAACAGGTCTGGGACCAGGCTAGTTGGCTATAGGCCTACAGAACAACAG
>NW_027009633.1:0-12500 GCF_036934945.1 Oncorhynchus masou masou | reverse complement strand
GGTGCCTATATATTGTGTATACAGAGGGAGGAGCCTAACAGGGTGCCTATATAGTGCATATAGAGGGAGGAGCCCAGGTGATAACAGGGTGCCTATATAGTGCATATAGAGGGAGGAGCCCAGGTACTAACAGTGTGCCTATATAGTGTATATAGAGGGAGGAGCCCAGGTACTCACAGGGTGCCTATATAGTGCATATAGAGGGAGGAGCCCAGGTGCTAACAGGGTGCCTATATAGTGCATATAGAGGGAGGAGCCCAGGTACTCACAGGGTGCCTATATAGTGCATATAGAGGGAGGAGCCCAGGTGCTAACAGGGTGCCTATATAGTGCATATAGAGGGAGGAGCCCAGGTGCTAACAGGGTGCCTATATATAGTGCATATAGAGGGAGGAGCCCAAGTGCTAACAGAAGCCACAGGGGGCGGGGTTAAAGGCCAGAGAGGAGTGATGTCACCACCCCAGATCCCAGAGAAGCAACGACAGACATTGAGAGATGCTGATTGAAGTGTGGTATAAATCCCAAGTGTAGACAGAGTGGTATTTCACCTCCCCTGAACATTGAAACGTACATCGGCGAGCTCCGAAAGGAGTGGGACAGTGACACGTGTTGTTGTTGTTGTTTTGCCTCTCAGCACTGTGACTATGAGGTCAAAGGGCAAACCGTCAGCTTTGTTTTGACGAACAGAAATCACAGCACTTTCTGTATGTAGTTCCCCCATTTTAGGGGGGGACCAAAAGTATTGGGACAAATTCACTTTAACGTGTATTAAAGTAGCCAAATGTTAATTCAGAGCGCACAATGATGACATCCAGCTTGTGACTCCATTCACCCGTTGGATGCATTTGCTGTTTGTTTTCGTTGTGTTTCAGACTATTTCTGCGACCAATAGAAATGAATGGCAAATAATTATTATAAATGAGAGAATATAATAATATTTTTGTAAACGTCTACATTAATGTGGGTGCTACAATAATTACGGACAGTCCTGAATTATCCGTGAATAATGACAACTAAGGAAGTTACAGACCTATAAATATCATACACACTTGATGTTAGAGCCGATTTGGACATATTTGTGTAAAAGACTGAACATATGGAGCTCCATGTATATTTGTGTAAATATATTAAATATTAATGTAAATGATGAAATATTAGGTACGTACCATTATGATTTATATTTACCTGATTTGAGATATATTCATTTGTTGTTTGTGTAACTCAGTTTTTGTCCCCCCCTCTTGCCTATTCATTGTATTGTGGTAAGTGTGTTAGGATAAAGGCAGGAAGTTGGGCCTTCGGGAGAGGGAGTCCTTGCTAGATGCGGGAGCGGTATAGTTTTTTGACCATACATCCATACATACATACATCCATGCATACATACATCCATACAGACAGACATAATGTGTATTTTCCATATAAAGTATTCTATGCTTTAAGTTGATTGGAGAATAACTTATTTGTTAGATATAAGAAGAATAAATATTTTTGTTGCACCATATCCCTGGATGTCATCGAATGTTTGGCCGTTTGGGAAACCTTGAGTGTGGACTGTATGCGTACCAAACAACCCCGCTTCAGGCTTGGGCAGTGGCTATGGTAAAGGCAAAAGGAAGCCACTACAATCAAGTCAAAAAACTCCGTGAAGGATTACTATCGGAAGGAAATCTCCGGTTCGGACACACGCTGGATATTGTTGTATTTGTAATTGCATTCGGATCGCAAGGACAGCTCGCTTGGAAGGATTTGAACTCCTAGAATTCGCCAGCCGTGAGTAACCACTGCGAATGAATGAGCTGCCCTGTTCAATGCGATCGTTTGATCATGCATATTATGGAAGCGCAAACGTGCTTTTAATTGGAATGTTTGATCAACTTGGGAATGGAATTCAAAACACAGCGTTGTGAAAACAATTAAGAAGTTTAAGTTTGGGTAACACTGAGATCCTACGCACAATGTAGGTTAATCTTATGTCTAATATTTGGCCTCATGTGTAAATGCAATGCAACGAATGCAATCTAAGGATCTAAAGCCAACTGTGTGTTTAAACTTCATTAAAGGGACAACTGATAATGGGATGAAATGTTTAAAACGCATATAAAATGCCGAACTTGCACATGTGCAATTCAAAATGGGTCGATATGCTAAAATGGAGGACTGTTTTAAAGCACTAAAGGAGGTCTAAAGGGGCATTACGTTTAACAATCAAAAACCAACAACTATGTCATTGTAAATTGAGTGAACTAAAAGTGAATGATGGAGGATGAAATCCCAAATAAGACTCCACTGGAGAGGGCAGAGGAGCATCTAAATGCACTCTATGCAGCCCGGAGAGGCAAACTTGGAGTGTGTACACGTAAAATGAATGAAATAAAAGCCCTTCTTGTTGATGGAGGAAATATTGAAACTGTGGATGAGAGTCTTGAAGCATTTCATGCTGTTCTCAATGACTTTAAGAATGCTCATGATTCTGTGCTAGAGCTGGTCACAGAGGAGGAACACGAACAGGAGAGCATTAACTATTATCAACCAAGAATGAGAACTTATGAACATTTCCTGAAAGAGGTGGAAATTTGGAAAAAAGCTGAAATTGAGCCACAAACGCTCATTGAACCACATGACAGCATTTCCAATGTGTCAAAAACATCAAGTAAAACAAAGTATTCTAAGACTGCTTCCTCAGTGTCCTCTGCACGCCTAAAAGCTGAAGCAGAACGAGCAGCTCTACTAGCTCGCCAAGCATCATTACAGGACAAGCATGCATTGGAACTGGAGAAAGCTCAACTGGAACAACAGAAAGCTCAACTGAATGTTAGGATGGAAAAAATGGCACTGGAAACGGACATAGCAGCATATAATGCCAAACTGAAGGTCCTGGAGAGTGACTCAACTTCTCAATCCCATGTTGTGGCAGCCCATTTTCTAAGCCAAGAAGATGGAATGAACTCTTACTTTGAGAACCAGGAACCCGAGGTCTATAAGGAACCTGAACCATCACCTGTTGAGTTTGCTGCATTAGGTGCAGTTCCAAAGACCCCGCTACAAAGAGTTTTACAACCGACCACAAAGCCATCAAAACCTATTCAGAAAACAGCCATAAACCACACCCTTCAGCAGCCAACATCAAGGTCTAGCAATCAACACGGAATCAACACTGCGGGTATCAGCCATGATAACCTCTCTACTGTCATGCAAAGGCAGAATGAAATTGCTGACCTCCTTGTACTACAGCACAAACAGGCCACACTCCCTGTTAGGGAGATACCTATGTTTGACGGTGATCCTCTAAACTTTAGGCCATTTATGCGTGCATTTGAGCATGGTATAGAAGATAAGACCAGCAGTCACCAGGATAGGCTCTATTACCTGGAACAGTACACCTCTGGTCAGCCCAAGGATCTGGTCCGTAGTTGTCTGCATATGGAAGCCAGAAGAGGATATGCAGAGGCTAAGAGGTTGTTAAAGGAACACTTTGGCAATGAAATCAAAGTCACCACTGCTTACATGGAAAAAGCTTGGAACTGGACAAACATCAAACCGGATGATGGAAAGGGACTAGGTGGCTATGCACTCTATCTTAGAGGATGCTGTAACGCTATGCAAGACCTACAGAACATGGAAGAGCTTAATCTTCCCTCCAACATAAAGTTGATCATGTCAAAACTTCCCTACAAACTAAGGGAAAAATGGAGGTCTACTGCATGTGATATTTTAGAGAGAAGCCACCTGAGGGCCCAGTTCAGTGACCTTGTGACGTTCATGGAAAAACAGGCCAAAATACTGCAGGATCCTTTGTACGGAGATATCCAAGATCCCCTGATCAACAAAAGGTTTTTTAAAACCAAAACAGAAGCTGACTTTAAGCAGCAGTTCAAGTCCAAGAGTAGGGGAAGCAGCTTTGCCACTGCAGTGGCTGTAGTGGCAGATTGTGACCCTGAAAAACCTCTAAAAGAACAAACATTCAAAGTCAAGAAACCAGGCACCTACCCTTCTTATTCTCCCAGTATCTCATGTGTATTTTGCGCTGGTGAGCATTTCCTGGTCGACTGCCAACAGGTGAAGGCACAGCCACACGAAGCCAAGGTTGAGTTTCTGAGATCAAAAGGCCTTTGTTTTGGCTGTTTGATGAGAGGACACTTAAGCAAAGAATGTAAAAGAAGGATGACCTGTCAGAAATGTCAAAGAAAGCACCCCACGATCCTGCACATTGAAGGAGAGAGAGATTTAGATCTCTGAAGGCCGAAACGAGGGGTGTAGCAGTAAAGCGGGAGGAGACTGTCAGCAGTGCTCTTGTTTCACTGGAAGCTGGTGAAGATACCGGGGCCGGTACAGATTGTGCACTTGCGATTGTGCCAGTTCAAGTAAAGATGGCAAATGGAAGCAGGTCTACGTTAACCTATGCATTTCTCGATTCTGGTAGCTCAGCAACATTTTGTACGGAGAGACTCATGAGGCAGTTGCAAGCTAAAGGCAGTGAGACTGAAATTCTGCTACGCACAATGGGGCAGGAGAGTCCTACCAAGAGCTTTGAGATATCTGGATTAGAGATTGGCAATGTGGAAGGTGACACATTTCTTGCATTACCAAAGGTCTACACCCAAAATAAGATCCCAGTGACAAGAGAAAATATTCCCACTCAGAAAGATCTCAAAAGGTGGCCATACCTGAAAGAGGTATTCTCTCAACTGTCAGCTCTATTTATGATCCATTAGGTTTCCTCGCCCCATTTGTATTAAAGGCAAAGCAAATTCTTCAAGTGCTCTGCAAGCTAAAGTGTGGATGGGACGAAGTCATCCCTGAAGAACACTCTATTTCATGGCAGAGATGGCTCTCAGAGCTGGACCAGCTCTCCAGATTCCAGATAGACAGGTGTATGAAGCCTGAGAACTTTGGTCAAGTCATGACGGCACAGCTGCATCACTTCGGTGATGCAAGTGAACAAGGTTATGGCACGGCAAGCTACCTTAGGTTCACAAACGGTACGGAAAAGGTTCACATTACATTCATCCTGGGGAAATCAAGGGTGACTCCACTCAAGCAGATGACAATCCCCAGACTGGAACTTGCTGCAGCAACATTGGCAGTGCGAGTGGACAGGATGTTAAGGTTGGAGCTCCAGATTGAACTTGAGGAGTCAACTTTTTGGACTGACAGCCAGTCTGTGCTAAAATACATCCGCAATGATACCAAGAGATTCCATACCTTTGTGGCTAATAGGGTTGCTATGATCCGTGACCTATCGAAAGCAAAACAGTGGAGGTATTTGAACTCCAAACACAACCCAGCCGATGATGCCTCAAGAGGATTACATGTTGAAATGTTCCTGAACTCAAAGAGATGGTGCAAGGGACCAGAATTCCTGGAGAAACCAGAAACTCAATGGCCGAAAGTCCCCGAGGAGCTTAACTCCATCCCTCCGGATGATCCAGAGGTGAGGGAAGACGTAATCGTAAACAGTACAAGTGTGGAAGAAAAGAGTCCAACCAGCAAACTGATTGAGTACTATTCAACATGGAACAGCTTGAAGAAAGCAGTTGCCTGGATGCTGAAACTGAAGAAACGTCTTCTACAGTTAAGCCAGAAAAGGAAAATTCTCTCTCAAACTGATCCAGATCAGAGTCTGACAAACTCACTGAAGGAACAAATTGACAAGTTCAAACTGACGTTTGGAAAAGAAAGTCTGTCTGTGGATGACCTAGATGAAGCAGAAAAGGTCATCATCCGATTTGAACAACGACAGCACTTTAAACAAGAAATTGTACTAGTTGTGAAAGGAAAACAATGTGCCAAGAGAAGTGGCTCAATCTGTAAGCTTGATCCAATTGTTGACAATGGCATTCTGAGAGTAGGAGGAAGGTTAAGCAAAGCTGCTATGCCTACGGAACTAAAGAATCCAATGATCCTTCCAAAAGACTCCTACATCTCTAGACTGATCTTACTCCATATCCATGAGCAGGTTGGCCACTCTGGGAGAGGTCACATGCTTTCTAGACTTCGGCAGCGATATTGGATACCCTGTGCCAACTCTTTAGCAAGGAAGATCCTTAAGAGCTGTGTCTTTTGCAGGCGGATGCAAGCTAGAGCTGGAGAACAGAAGATGGCCGACCTTCCACAAGATCGGGTGTCACCTGATTTGCCGCCTTTCACCCATGTGGGCATAGATTACTTCGGCCCCATAGAGGTGAAGCGAGGCCGCGTTCATGTGAAGCGGTATGGTGTGATCTTTACTTGCCTTGTGAGTCGAGCTGTCCATCTAGAAGTTGCTAGTTATCTGGATACTGATTCCTGCATCAATGCCCTGCGCAGGTTTATCTGTCGAAGGGGCCCAGTAACAAGTATCAGAACAGACAATGGCACCAACTTTGTTGGAACACACAGAGAGCTAGAAGAAGCTATGAAAGAGCTGGATCACAGCAAGATTCAAAATGAATTACTGAAGGAAGGAGTGACATGGTCATTCAACCCTCCCTCTGGAGCCCACCATGGGGGGGTATGGGAGAGGTTGATCCGACTGGTGAAAAAGATCCTCTATTCAGTCCTTAAAGAGCAAGTACTGGATGATGAGGCTTTGCAGACCGCCTTGTGTGAAGTTGAGGCGATTATGAACGACAGACCAATCACTACTGTAACAAATGACCCTAATGATCTAGAACCCCTGACTCCGAACCATCTGCTTCATCTGAAAGCTAAGCCAGTCCTGCCACCAGGACTATTCCAGAGAAGCGACCTATACACACGAAGGAGATGGAAGCAAGTACAATATATCACTGACCTCTTCTGGAAGAGATGGATCAGGGAGTATCTTCCACTTATGCAGGAGCGGAACAAGTGGAACAAAACTAAGAGAAACTTCAGTCCTGGTGACCTCGTGGTCATCGTCGATGACACCGCCCCAAGGAACTCCTGGCTAATGGGGCGTGTGGTGGAGGCCTTGCCAGGGGCCAAAGGTCTTGTCCGGAGCGTCATGGTTAAGACTAAGACCAATATCTTACAGAGACCTATCAATAAACTCTGTCTGCTCCTTGAGGCGACTGAGTGAAACACACACACACACACAGTGCTCCATCTTAGAATCACGTGCACCTCTGATTCGTTGATGTCGTACTCTTACATTCTTTGATGTCATACATTTTTGGACGTCAAACTCTTGACATTTTTGGAAGTTGAACACCTTTACACTTCAACTCAGACTGAGATCTATGAACTCTTTTTCTACATGGCACCTTGTATATTTGTATATAGCTATGAACTGTAATAGTGCTCTGGTATAGAATGTTTTGTGTATTGGCTCTATGTCTGAATATTAAGTAATTGTTGTGCATTCAGGCAGTCAACAATTAGGGGCCGGTATGTTAGAGCCGATTTGGACATATTTGTGTAAAAGACTGAACATATGGAGCTCCATGTATATTTGTGTAAATATATTAAATATTAATGTAAATGATGAAATATTAGGTACGTACCATTATGATTTATATTTACCTGATTTGAGATATATTCATTTGTTGTTTGTGTAACTCAGTTTTTGTCCCCCCCTCTTGCCTATTCATTGTATTGTGGTAAGTGTGTTAGGATAAAGGCAGGAAGTTGGGCCTTCGGGAGGGGGAGTCCTTGCTAGATGCGGGAGCGGTATAGTTTTTTGACCATACATCCATACATACATACATCCATGCATACATACATCCATACAGACAGACATAATGTGTATTTTCCATATAAAGTATTCTATGCTTTAAGTTGATTGGAGAATAACTTATTTGTTAGATATAAGAAGAATAAATATTTTTGTTGCACCATATCCCTGGATGTCATCGAATGTTTGGCCGTTTGGGAAACCTTGAGTGTGGACTGTATGCGTACCAAACAACCCCGCTTCAGGCTTGGGCAGTGGCTATGGTAAAGGCAAAAGGAAGCCACTACACTTGACATGCTAACCTCTCTCCATTACAATAACAGGGGAGGTTAGCATACCTCCAAGACATGCTAACCTCTTACCATTACAATAACAGGGGAGGTTAGCATACCTCCAAGACATGCTAACCTCTCACCATTACAATAACAGGGGAGGTTAGCATACCTCCAAGACATGCTAACCTCTCACCATTACAATAACAGGGGAGGTTAGCATACCTCCAAGACATGCTAACCTCTCACCATTACAATAACAGGGGAGGTTAGCATACCTCCAAGACATGCTAACCTCTTACCATTACAATAACAGGGGAGGTTAGCATACCTCCAAGACATGCTAACCTCTCCCCATTACAATAACAGGGGAGGTTAGCATACCTCCAAGACATGCTAACCTCTCACCATTACAATAACAGGGGAGGTTAGCATACCTCCAAGACATGCTAACCTCTTACCATTTCAATAACAGGGGAGGTTAGCATACCTCCAAGACATGCTAACCTCTCACCATTACAATAACAGGGGAGGTTAGCATACCTCCAAGACATGCTAACCTCTCACCATTACAATAACAGACAGAATGATACAGGGTATTGACTCGCCAGACAGAATGATACAGGGCATTGAGTCACCAGACAGAATGATACAGGGCATTGACTCACCAGACAGAATGATACAGGGCATTGACTCACCAGACAGACAGAATGATACAGGGCATTGACTCACCAGACCAGAGAGAATGATAAAGGGCATTGACTCACCAGACAGAATGATACCGGGTATTGACTCACCAACCAGACAGAATGATACAGGGTATTGACTCACCAGACAGAATGATACAGGGTATTGACTCACCAGACAGAATGATAAAGGGCATTGACTCACCAGACAGAACGATAAAGGGTGTTGACTCACCAACCAGACAGAATGATACAGGGTATTGACTCACCAGACCAGACAGAATGATAAAGGGCATTGACTCACCAGACAGAACGATAAAGGGTATTGACTCACCAGACCAGACAGAATGATACAGGGTATTGACTCACCAGACCAGACAGAATGATAAAGGGCATTGACTCACCAGACAGAACGATAAAGGGTATTGACTCACCAGACCAGACAGAACGATAAAGGGTACTGACTCACCAGACCAGACAGAACGATAAAGGGTATTGACTCACCAGACCAGACAGAACGATAAAGGGTATTGACTCACCAACCAGACAGAAGGATAAAGGGTATTGACTCACCAGACCAGACAGCATGATACAAGGTATTGACTCACCAGACCAGACAGCATGATAAAGGGCATTGACTCACCAGACCAGACAGAATGATAAAGGGCATTGACTCACCAGACAGAACGATAAAGGGTATTGACTCACCAACCAGACAGAATGATACAGGGCATAGACTCACCAGACCAGACAGCATGATACAGGGTATATACTCACCAGACCAGACAGCATGATACAGGGTATAGACTCACCAGACCAGACAGCATGATACAGGGTATAGACTCACCAGACCAGACAGCATGATACAGGGTATAGACTCACCAGACCAGACAGCATGATACAGGGTATAGACTCACCAGACCAGACAACATGATACAGGGTATAGACTCACCAGACCAGACAGCATGATACAGGGTATAGACTCACCAGACCAGACAGCATGATACAGGGTATAGACTCACCAGACCAGACAGCATGATACAGGGTATAGACTCACCAGACCAGACAGAAGGATAAAGGGTATTGACTCACCAGACCAGACAGCATGATACAGGGTATAGACTCACCAGACCAGACATCATGATACAGGGTATAGACTCACCAGACCAGACATCATGATACAGGGTATAGACTCACCAGACCAGACAGCATGATACAGGGTATAGACTCACCAGACCAGACAGCATGATACAGGGTATAGACTCACCAACCAGACAGCATGATACAGGGTATAGACTCACCAGACCAGACAGAAGGATAAAGGGTATAGCCTCACCAGACCAGACAGCATGATGTACACGTAGGTTAGGTTATTAAAGTGACTATGCATAATAAAAGAGAGTAGCAGCAGTGTAGAAGAGGGGAGTGTTGCATCACCAGGCAGTGATGCAACCGGTCAGGATGCTCTCGATGGTGCAGCTGGGGGAGGGGGGGGGGTAGGTTTTGCTGTGCCCTCTTCACAACTGTCTGTTAGACCATGATAGTTTGTTGGTGATGTGGACACCAAGGAACTTGAAGCTCTCAACCTGCTCCACTACAGCCCCGTCGATGAGAATGGGGGCGTGCTCAGTCCTCTTTTTCCTAATAGTCCACAATCATCTCCTTTGTCTTGATCACGTTGAGGGAGAGGTTGTTGTCCTGGCACCACCCGGCCAGGTCTCTGACCTCCTCCCTATAGGATGTCTCATCGTTGAGGGAGAGGTTGTTGTCCTGGCACCACCCGGCCAGGTCTCTGACCTCCTCCCTATAGGATGTCTCATCGTTGAGGGAGAGGTTGTTGTACTGGCACCACCCGGCCAGGTCTCTGACCTCCTCCCTATAGGATGTCTCATCGTTGAGGGAGAGGTTGTTATTCTGGCACCACCCGGCCAGGTCTCTGACCTCCTCCCTATAGGATGTCTCATCGTTGAGGGAGAGGTTGTTGTTCTGGCACCACCCGGCCAGGTCTCTGACCTCCTCCCTATAGGATGTCTCATCATTGTCGGTGATCAGGCCTTCCACTGTTGTCGTCAACAAACTTAATGGTGGTGTTATAGTCGTGCCTGGCTGTGCCGTCATGAGTGAACAGGGAGTACAGGAGGGGACTGAGGGGCCCCCGTGTTGAGGATCAGCGTGGCAGGTGTGTCGTTACCTACCCTTACCACCTGGGGGCGGCCCGTCAGGAAGTCCAGGATCCAGTTGCAGAGGGAGGTGTTTAGTCCCAGGGTCCTTAGCTTCGTGATGAACTTCGAGGGCACTATGGTATTGAACGCTGAACTGTAGTCAATGAACAGCATTCTCATGTAGGTGTTCCTTTTGTCCAGGTGGGAAAGGGCAGTGTTGAGTGCAATAGAGACTGCATCATCTGTGGATCTGTTTGGGCGGTATGCAAATTGTAGTGGATCTAGGGTTTCTGGGATAATGGTGTTGATGTGAGCCATTACCAGCCTTTCAAAGCACTTCATTGCTATGCACGTGAGTGCTACGGGTCGATAGTTATTTAGGCAGGTAACCTTAGTGTTCTTGGGCACAGGGACTATGGTGGTCTGCTTGAAACATGTTGGTATTACAGACTAAGACAGGGAGAGGTCGAACAACACATTCAGACTCTACATGCTGTTCTGTTTCTATAGGACTCAACCACACACAGGGACACATGCACTGTTCTGTTGTTCAATACTATACACACACCCTGCAGCCTCCTCAGCTGAACTGACCCAGCTGAACCAACCGTTCTGTTGTTCAATACTATACACACACCCTGCAGCCCCCTCAGCTGAACCGACCCAGCTGAACCAACCGTTCTGTTGTTCAATACTATACACACACCCTGCAGCCCCCTCAGCCTCCTCAGCTGAACCAACCGTTCTGTTGTTCAATACTATACACACACCCTGCAGCCTCCTCAGCTGAACCGACCCAGCTGAACCAACCGTTCTGTTGTTCAATACTATACACACACCCTGCAGCCTCCTCAGCTGTACCGACCGTTCTGTTGTTCAATACTATACACACACCCTGCAGCCTCCTCAGCTGAACCAACCGTTCTGTTGTTCAATACTATACACACACCCTACAGCCTCCTCAGCTGAACCAACCGTTCTGTTGTTCAATACTATACACACACCCTGCAGCCTCCTCAGCTGAACCAACCGTTCTGTTGTTCAATACTATACACACACCCTCAGCCTCCTCAGCTGAAACCAACCGTTCTGTTGTTCAATACTATACACACACCCTGCAGCCTCCTCAGCTGAACCAACCGTTCTGTTGTTCAATACTATACACACACCCTACAGCCTCCTCAGCTGAACCAACCGTTCTGTTGTTCAATACTATACACACACCCTGCAGCCTCCTCAGCTGAACCAACCGTTCTGTTGTTCAATACTATATACACACCCTACAGCCTCCTCAGCTGAACCAACCGTTCTGTTGTTCAATACTATACACACACCCTGCAGCCTCCTCAGCTGAACCAACCGTTCTGTTGTTCAATACTATACACACACCCTGCAGCCTCCTCAGCTGAACCAACCGTTCTGTTGTTCAATACTATACACACACCCTGCAGCCTCCTCAGCTGAACCAACCGTTCTGTTGTTCAATACTATACACACACCCTGCAGCCTCCTCAGCTGAACCAACCGTTCTGTTGTTCAATACGATACACACACCCTGCAGCCTCCTCAGCTGAACCAACCGTTCTGTTGTTCAATACTATACACACACCCTGCAGCCTCCTCAGCTGAACCAACCGTTCTGTTGTTCAATACTATACACACACCCTACAGCCTCCTCAGCTGAACCAACCGTTCTGTTGTTCAATACTATACACACACCCTGCAGCCTCCTCAGCTGAACCAACTG
>NW_027009632.1:0-42284 GCF_036934945.1 Oncorhynchus masou masou | reverse complement strand
AGCGGCTAGGCGAGGCGCTAGGTTGGTGAGGCAGGTTGGTGAGCGGCTAGGCGAGGCGGCGAGGTGGCTAGGGGTGAGGCGGCTAGGTGAGGCGGCTTGGCGAGGAGGCTAGGCAAGGCAGGTTGGTGGAGGCGGCTAAACGAGGCAGGTTGGCGAGGCTAAGGCTAGGTGAGCGGCTAGGTGAGGCGGCTAGGCGAGGCGGCTTGGCGAGGCAGGTTGGTGAGCGGCTAGGCGAGGCAGGTTGGCGAGGCGGCTGGCGAGGCGGCTAGGTGAAGCGGCTTGGCAAGGCAGGTAGGTGAGGCAGGTTGGTGAGGCTGCTAGGTGAAGCGGCTAGGTGAGGCAGGTTGGTGAGGCGGCTAGGTGAGGCAGGTTGGTGGCGGCTAGGTGAGGCAGGTTGGTGAGGCGGCTAGGTGAGCGGCTTGGCGAGGCGGCTTGGTGAGGCGGCTTGGCGAGGTGGCTAGGTGAAGCGGCTAGGCGGCGGCTAGGTGAGCGGCTAGGCGAGGCAGGTTGGTGAGCGGCCAGGCGAGGCGGCTAGGTGAGCGGCTAGGTGAGGAGGCTAGGTGAGGCGGCTTGGTGAGGCGGCTAGGCGAGGCGGCTAGGTGAGGCGGCTAGGTGAAGCTGCTTGGCGAGGTGGCTAGGTGAGGCGGCTTGGTGAAGCGGCTTGGCGAGGCGGGTTGGTGAAGCGGCTTGGCGAGGCGGCTAGGTGAGGCGGCTAGGTGAGGCGGCTAGGTGAGGCGGCTAGGTGAGGCGGCTTGGTGAAGCGGCTTGGTGAGGCGGCTAGGTGAGGCGGCTTGGTGAGGCGGCTTGGTGAGGCGGCTAGGCGAGGCAGGTTGGTGAGGCGGCTAGGTGAGGCGGCTTGGTGAGGCGGCTTGGCGAGGCGGCTAGGCGAGGCGGCTAGGCGGCTTGGCGAGGCGGCTAGGCGAGGCGGCTAGGTGAAGTGGCGAGGTGAAGCGGCTAGGCGAGGCAAGTTGGTGAGCCTGCTAGGTGAAGCGGCTAGGTGAAGCGGCAAGGTCTCCAAATAGAAAAAGAGTTTACTGAACCAACGGAGACAGGACTGGTTGTTTGTGGCTTCACCCTGAGGTGAACAGGCTCATTTAAGTGGTGGCACACTGCAACCCTTCTCGGCTAAATATGGATTGTTTTCACACACGAGAGCAAGCACGTGTGTGTGTGTGTGTGTGTGTGTGTGTGTGTGTGTGTGTGTGTGTGTGTTGAACAGCCAAAGTATAGATGGCTGGGCTGTTTGTATGTGGCTTGGTGAGGCAGCTAGGTGAGGCGGCTAGGCGAGGCGGCTAGGCGAGGCGGCTAGGCGAGGCGGCTCGGCGAGGCGGCTCGGCGAGGCAGGTTGGTGAGGCGGCTAGGCGAGGCAGGTTGGTGAGGCGGCTAGGTGAGGCAGGTTGGTGAGGCGGCTAGGTGAGGCGGCTTGGTGAGGCGGCTTGGTGAGGCGGCTTGGTGAGGCGGCTAGGTGAGGCGGCTAGGCGAGGCGGCTAGGCGAGGCAGGTTGGTGAGGCGGCTTGGCGAGGCGGCTAGGTGAGGCGGCTTGGCGAGGCAGGTTGGTGAGGCGGCTTGGCGAGGCGGCTAGGCGAGGCAGGTTGGTGAGGCAGGTTGGTGAGGCGGCTAGGCGAGGCGGCGAGGTGGCTAGGTGAGGCGGCTAGGTGAGGCGGCTTGGCGAGGAGGCTAGGCAAGGCAGGTTGGTGAGGCGGCTAGGCGAGGCAGGTTGGCGAGGCGGCTAGGTGAGGCGGCTAGGTGAGGCGGCTTGGCGAGGCGGCTTGGCGAGGCAGGTTGGTGAGGCGGCTAGGCGAGGCAGGTTGGCGAGGCGGCTAGGCGAGGCGGCTAGGTGAAGCGGCTTGGCAAGGCAGGTAGGTGAGGCAGGTTGGTGAGGCTGCTAGGTGAAGCGGCTAGGTGAAGCGGCTAGGTGAAGCGGCTAGGTGAGGCGGCTTGGCGAGGCGGCTAGGCGAGGCGGCTTGGTGAGGCGGCTTGGCGAGGCGGGTAGGTGAGGCGGCTTGGTGAGGCGGCTTGGTGAGGCGGCTTGGTGAGGCAGGTTGGTGAGGCGGCTAGGTGAAGCGGCGAGGTCTCCAAATAGAAAAAGAGTTTACTGAACCAACGGAGACAGGACTGGTTGTTTGTGGCTTCACCCTGAGGTGAACAGGCTCATTTAAGTGGTGGCACACTGCAACCCTTCTCGGCTAAATATGGATTGTTTTCACACACACGAGAGCAAGCACGTGTGTGTGTGTGTGTGTGTGTGTGTGTGTGTGTGTGTGTGTGTGTGTGTGTGTGTGTGTGTGTGTGTGTGGTGAACAGCCAAAGCATAGATGGCTGGTCTGTTTGTATGTGTATTCCTTAAGGTCAAACGTTTGTATCTGGTATTTAGGCCCACGCTATTTCCTAACAGGAAATTGCCTCGATGAGATGTTCACACGCATGCTAGAGCTTTTTGGTGCCCATCTGAATGTTCCACAGTCTCAATCACTCTCCCGAGTGGCGAAGCGGTCTAATGCAATGCATATCACTACAGTCCCTGGTTCAAATCCAGGCTGTATCACATCCGGCCGTGATTGGGAATCCCATAGGGCGGCGCACAATTGGCCCGTCATTGTCCGGGTTTGACCGGGTTGTCATTGTTATTAAATATATATACATATATCTCTTCATATATTTATATATACACATTTAATAAGTAATACGTATATATATTTAAAATAATCCGTACGTAGAATAAAAGGCTGCAAAAAAATAAAACTACACAGAAATTGGATCATATATTCAACGACGGCATTTCCTCATTCACATAATAAAAAATGATTCAAAAACAAAGTTAATCTTTACTTCCTACACGTACTAACAGAACACTGACAGAAAGAAGCATCCAATGAGGATTGAGTATTACTAACCGTACAAATAAAAACAGGCTGTCCCGGTTTAAAAACAAGGAGAGCCCGGAGTGCATCTTTCTTCACAACTTCGGCTTCACCAAATTGCACCCTATTTCCCTATGAGTGATTCCATATGAAACCAGACCAAAACAGTACCATGACTTGGGTGTTTTTCACAAAATTTAATCCCACAGAAAAAGGTCCTTTTGGAGCCAGGCTTGTTGACATATCTGACATTTCTATCTAAAAACATAATTGGGAAATAATGTATAAAAGCTGGAATATTTATGGCATTTTGGTCTTAACCAGACCTCCTTTAAAGAAGAACTTTAAATGGAGAAAAAAAATATATATGTTTATAGAAAACCAGATGTTTTAGACATAGTTATAGTGAAACATAAATTCTGGACTTCATTTTGACAGTTTGTTACAAAAACTGATATATACTATAGGTGTTTTAGTAGTAAATGTAGCTATTTTGGCCCCTAGTAGTACAGCTGCTCTGCACCGTAAGGTCATCCCAAGGGAGGGTTCGGTATATAAAATACCCGCTCTTCTAGATTTAAAAAAAAACAGTGTGCAGCAATGGTCTTGGTACACTGCTCAAAAAAAATAAAGGGAACAATAAAATAACACATCCTAGATCTGAATGAATGAAATATTCTTATTAAATACTTTTTCTTTACATAGTTGAATGTGCTGACAACAAAATCACACAAAAGTATTAATGGAAATCAAATTTATCAACCATGGAGGTCTGGATTTGGAGTTACACTCAAAATTAAAGTGGAAAACCACACTACAGGCTGATCCAACTTTGATGTAATGTCCTTAAAACAAGTCAAAATGAGGCTCAGTAGAGTGTGTGTGGCCTCCACGTGCCTGTATGACCTCCCTACAACGCCTGGGCATGCTCCTGATGAGGTGGCGGATGGTCTCCTGAGGGATCTCCTCTCAGACCTGGACCAAAGCATCCGTCAACTCCTGGACAGTCTGAGGTGCAACGTGGCGTTGGTGGATGGAGCGAGACGTGATGTCCCAGATGTGCTCAATTGGATTCAGGTCTGGGGAACGGGCGGTCCACAGCATCAATGCCTTCCTCTTACAGGAACTGCTGACACACTCCAGCCACATGAGGTCTAGCATTGTCTTGCATTAGGAGGAACCCAGGGCCAACCACACCAGCATATGGTCTCACAAGGGGTCTGAGGATCTCATCTCGGTAGCTAATGGCAGTCAGGCTACCTCTGGCGAGCACATGGAGGGCTGTGCGGCCCCCCAAAGAAATGCCACCCCACACCATGACTGACCCACCGCCAAACCGGTCATGCTGGAGGATGTTGCAGGCAGCAGAACGTTCTCCACGGCATCTCCAGACTGTCACATGTGCTCAGTGTGAACCTGCTTTCATCTGTGAAGAGCACAGGGCGCCAGTGGCGAATTTGCCAATCTTGGTGTTCTCTGGTAAATGCCAAACGTCCTGCACGGTGTTGGGCTTTAAGCACAACTCCCACCTGTGGACGTCGGGCCTGCATACCACCCTCATGGAGTCTGTTTCTGACCGTTTGAGCAGACACATGCACATTTGTGGCCTGCTGGAGGTCATTTTGCAGGGCTCTGACAGTGCTCCTCCTATGGTAGGAGGTAGCGGTCCTGCTGCTGGGTTGTTGGCCTCCCCCACGTCTCCTGATGTACTGTCCTGTCTCCTGGTAGCGCCTCCATGCTCTGGACACTACGCTGACAGACACAGCAAACCTGGCAGCAACCCCAGCATGGGCTAGCAAGCTAGCCAGCCAACCAGCATACCCAGCTAGACTATCTAGCCAGCCAACCAGCATACCCAGCTAGACTATCTAGCCAGCCAACCAGCATACCCAGCTAGACTATCTAGCCAGCCAACCAGCATACCCAGCTAGACTATCTAGCCAGCCAACCAGCATACCCAGCTAGACTATCTAGCCAGCCAACCAGCATACCCAGCTAGACTATCTAGCCAGCCAACCAGCATACCCAGCTAGACTATCTAGCCAGCCAACCAGCATACCCAGCTAGACTATCTAGCCAGCCAACCAGCATACCCAGCTAGACTATCTAGCCAGCCAACCAGCATACCCAGCTAGACTATCAGCCAGCCAACCAGCATACCCAGCTAGACTATCTAGCCAGCCAACCAGCATACCCAGCTAGACTATCTAGCCAGCCAACCAGCATACCCAGCTAGACTATCTAGCCAGCCAACCAGCATACCCAGCTAGACTATCTAGCCAGCCAACCAGCATACACAGCTAGACTATCTAGCCAGCCAACCAGCATACCCAGCTAGACTATCTAGCCAGCCAACCAGCATACCCAGCTAGACTATCTAGCCAGCCAACCAGCATACCCAGCTAGACTATCAAGCCAGCCAACCAGCATACCCAGCTAGACTATCAAGCCAGCCAACCAGCATACCCAGCTAGACTATCAAGCCAGCCAACCAGCATACCCAGCTAGACTATCAAGCCAGCCAACCAGCATACCCAGCTAGACTATCAAGCCAGCCAACCAGCATACCCAGCTAGACTATCAAGTCAGCCAACCAGCATACCCAGCTAGACTATCAAGCCAGCCAACCAGCATACCCAGCTAGGCTAGCAAGCCAGCCAGCATACCCAGCTGGGCTAGCCAGCCAACCAACATACCCAGCTAGGCTAGCAAGCCAGCCAGCCAACATACCCAGCTAGACTAGCAAGCTAGCTAACATACGCAAGCTAGCTAACATTAGGTTACCTGTGCCAATTTAATGACTAGTTAGCTAATAGCAAGCTGACAACAATGGAAATGTCCACGTTAGGTAACTATCCAGTCTAATAGAGATCAATACAATCAGTGGGGCGGTTCAACTGCGTACGGTTGTGGATTTTGTTGTAGATGGTACAGAATCTAATTTCACCAACATGTGCTTCCAACCCCAAGCTTTGCACTTTGTAAATTGACCAAAACATTTACAAGCTGATGGCTTAGATTGGTCAATTTACAGTAAGCATGGTATAAAACAATTAGATAGTGTTTGAATGCAAGGTAAAATGAGGAACACAAGAGTGCCTTTTTTTGGTTACTATTCGGGGTTCGCGAGTGGTGCAGCGGTTCTAAGGCACAGCATCTCAGTGCTAGAGACGTCACTACAGACCCTGGTTTGATTCCAGGCTGTATCACACGCAGCAGTGATTGGGAGTGGTGCACAATTGGCCCAGCGTCATCCGGGTTTGGCCGGTGTAAATAACAATTTGTTCTTACCGGAATTACCTAGTTAAATTTTTTTTTAAAGGTTAAATGTGTTATTTCGTAGTTTTGATGTCATCAAATCAAATCAAATTTTATTTGTCACATACACATGGTTAGCAGATGTTAATGCGAGTGTAGCGAAATGCTTGTGCTTCTAGTTCCGACAATGCAGTAATAACCAACAAGTAATCTAACTAACAATTCCTAATCTACTGTCTTATACACAGTGTAAGGGGATAAAGAATATGTACATAAGGATATATGAATGAGTGATGGTACAGAGCAGCATAGGCAAGATACAGTAGATGGTATCGAGTACAGTATATACATGTGAGATGAGTATGTAAACAAAGTGGCATAGTTAAAGTGGCTAGTGATACATGTATTACATAAGGATGCAGTCGATGATATAGAGTACAGCATATAGGTATGCATATGAGATGAATAATGTAGGGTAAGTAACATTATATAAGGTAGCATTGTTTAAAGTGGCTAGTGATATATTTACAACATTTCCCATCAATTCCCATTATTAAAGTGGCTGGAGTTGAGTCAGTGTCAGTGTGTAGGCAGCAGCCACTCAATGTTAGTGGTGGCTGTTTAACAGTCTGATGGCCTTGAGATAGAAGCTGTTTTTCAGTCTTTCGGTCCCAGCTTTGATGCACCTGTACTGACCTCGCCTTCTGGATGATAGCGGGGTGAACAGGCAGTGGCTCGGGTGGTAGATGTCCTTGATGATCTTTATGGCCTTCCTGTAACATCGGGTGGTGTAGGTGTCCTGGAGGGCAGGTAGTTTGCCCCCGATGATGCGTTGTGCAGACCTCACTACCCTCTGGAGAGCCTTACGGTTGAGGGCGGAGCAGTTGCCGTACCAGGCGGTGATACAGCCCGCCAGGATGCTCTCGATTGTGCCTCTGTAGAAGTTTGTGAGTGCTTTTGGTGACAAGCCGAATTTCTTCAGCCTCCTGAGGTTGAAGAGGCGCTGCTGCGCCTTCTTCACGATGCTGTCTGTGTGAGTGGACCAATTCAGTTTGTCTGTGATGTGTATGCCGAGGAACTTAAAACTTGCTACTCTCTCCACTACTGTTCCATCGATGTGGATAGGGGGGTGTTCCCTCTGCTGTTTCCTGAAGTCCACAATCATCTCCTTAGTTTTGTTGACGTTGAGTGTGAGGTTATTTTCCTGACACCACACTCCGAGGGCCCTCACCTCCTCCCTGTAGGCCGTCTCGTCATTGTTGGTAATCAAGCCTACCACTGTTGTGTCATCCGCAAACTTGATGATTGAGTTGGAGGCGTGCGTGGCCACGCAGTCGTGGGTGAACAGGGAGTACAGGAGAGGGCTCAGAACGCACCCTTGTGGGGCCCCAGTGTTGAGGATCAGCGGGGAGGAGATGTTGTTACCTACCCTCACCACCGGGTGGCGGCCCGTCAGGAAGTCCAGTACCCAGTTGCACAGGGCGGGGTCGAGACCCAGGGTCTCGAGCTTGATGACGAGCTTGGAGGGTACTATGGTGTTGAATGCCGAGCTGTAGTCGATGAACAGCATTCTCACATAGGTATTCCTCTTGTCCAGATGGGTTAGGGCAGTGTGCAGTGTGGTTGAGATTGCATCGTCTGTGGACCTATTTGAGCGGTAAGCAAATTGGAGTGGGTCTAGGGAGTCAGGTAGGGTGGAGGTGATATGGTCCTTGACTAGTCTCTCAAAGCACTTCATGATGACGGAAGTGAGTGCTACGGGGCGGTAGTTGTTTAGCTCAGTTACCTTAGCTTTCTTGGGAACAGGAACGATGGTGGCCCTCTTGAAGCATGTGGGAACAGCAGACTGGTATAGGGATTGATTGAATATGTCCGTAAACACACCAGCCAGCTGGTCTGCGCATGCTCTGAGGGCGCGGCTGGGGATGCCGTCTGGGCCTGCAGCCTTGCGAGGGTTAACACGTTTAAATGTTTTACTCACCTCGGCTGCAGTGAAGGAGAGACCGCATTTTTCCATTGCAGGCCGTGTCAGTGGCACTGTATTGTCCTCAAAGCGGGCAAAAAAGTTATTTAGTCTGCCTGGGAGCAAGACATCCTGGTCCGTGACTGGGCTGGATTTCTTCCTGTAGTCCGTGATTGACTGTCACATGCCTCTTGTGTCTGAGCCGTTGAATTGGGATTCTACTTTGTCTCTGTACTGACGCTTAGCTTGTTTGATAGCCTTACGGAGGGAATAGCTGCATTGTTTGTATTCAGTCATGTTACCAGACACCTTGCCCTGATTGAAAGCAGTGGTTCGCGCTTTCAGTTTCACGCGAATGCTGCCATCAATCCAAGGTTTCTGGTTAGGGAATGTTTTAATCGTTGCTATGGGAACGACATCTTCAACGCACGTTCTAATGAACTCGCACACCGAATCAGCGTATTCGTCAATGTTGTTATTTGACGCAATACGAAACATGTCCCAGTCCACGTGATGGAAGCAGTCTTAGAGTGTGGAGTCAGCTTGGTCGGACCAGCGTTGGACAGACCTCAGCGTGGGAGCTTCTTTTTTTAGCTTTTGTCTGTAGGCAGGTATCAGCAAATTGGAGTTGTGGTCAGCTTTTCCAAAAGGGGGACGGGGCAGGGCCTTATATGCGTCGCGGAAGTTAGAGTAACAGTGATCCAAGGTTTTTCCGCCCCTGGTTGCGCAATCGATATGCTGATAAAATTTAGGGAGTCTTGTTTTCAGATTAGCCTTGTTAAAATCCCCAACAATGATGAATGCAGCCTCCGGATAAATGGTTTCCAGTATGCAAAGAGTTAAATAAAGTTCGTTCAGAGCCATCGATGTGTCTGCTTGGGGGGGGATATATACGGCTGTGATTATAATCGAAGAGAATTCTCTTGGTAGGTAATGCAGTCTATATTTGATTGTGGGGAATTCTAAATCAGGTGAACAGAAGGATTTGAGTTCCTGTATGTTTCTTTCATCGCACCATGCCTCGTTAGCCTCGTTAGCCATAAGGCATACACCCCCACCCCTCTTCTTACCAGAAAGGTGTTTGTTTCTGTCGGCGCGATGCGTGGAGAAACCCGTTGGCTGCACCGCATCGGAGAGCGTCTCTCCAGTGAGCCATGTTTCCGTGAAGCACAGAACGTTACAGTCTCTGATGTCCCTCTGGAATGCTACCCTTGCTCGGATTTCATCAACCTTGTTGTCAAGAGACTGGACATTGGCAAGAAGAATGCTAGGAAGTGGGGCACGATGTGCCCGTCTCCGTAGTCTGACCAGAAGACCGCTACGTTTCCCTCTTTTTCGGAGTCGTTTTTGGGGTCACTGCATGCGATCCATTCCGTTGTCCTGTTTGTAAGGCAGAACACAGGATCCGCGTCTCGAAAAACATATTCTTGGTCGTACTGATGGTGAGTTGACGCTGATCTTATATACAGTAGTTCTTCTCGACTGTATGTAATGAAACCTAAGATGACCTGAGGTACTAATGTAAGAAATAACACGTAAAAAAAACAAAAAACTGCATAGTTTCCTAGGAACGCGAAGCGAGGCGGCCATCTCTGTCGGCGCCGGAAGTACTTTGATCAATGTAGAAAATAGTAAAAATAAAGAAAAATGAGTAGGTGTGTCCAAACTTTTTACTGGTACTGTGGAAATGGATACAGACAATTGACATTGATTAAAGCTACAATATTAAAAAGCTTATCTTATTGGTCTATCGGTTAATTTGCATAATTTAGTGTAATTAAATTAGCCTATTTGTGTTAGTCGTGATCCGTCTCACTCACACGTGCACAGTATACAGAGCCGAGTTTGACTGGAATAGGCCCATCACCGAGTCAGACGGCACGAGAGCTGCTGCTGAAAAACCTGCTCCGGCACGAGCGCTGCTGCTGAAAAACCTGCTCCGGCACGAGAGCTGCTGCTGAAAAACCTGCTCCGGCACGAGCGCTGCTGCTGAAAAACCTGCTCCGGCACGAGAGCTGCTGCTGAAAAACCTGCTCCGGCACGAGAGCTGCTGCTGAAAAACCTGCTCCGGCACGAGAGCTGCTGCTGAAAAACCTGCTCCGGCACGAGAGCTGCTGGCTGCTGGAGTGAAACGTGCTTTCAGAAGCCCAGTCATTGCGCAACAATTCTAAACGCAATCGCCATGTTAAAAAAATAATAATAATAATAATAATTAAGAGCTACTATAGTTATTTCTCAACTTGTAATTGAAGTGCTTCTCCTATAGTCTCCTTCAAGCTTAAAGGCAACAAACAGTGGCAGGATATGAGAGCATCACCCACCACTTTGCAAAATATGAGCTGGAGGCTTGTATTCATTTTTGAAAACGTGGAACCACAACGTTGTACTTCATATGGAGGCGTGTCTTGCTTCAAAGTAGCCCGAGACATATCCCAACCATAGAAACATAAAAGGAGGCAATTATTTTTTATAACGGCTTCCTAAATCCATTTAAACCAGCAGTCCTCTCCTGTTCTATCAGCTTTCTTACATTGTCCAGAAGCCAAAAGGAACAAGCCTCGTCATATTAAAATCAACCCATGCTAGTGAATGAATGAATTACATTTTATTTTCGTGTCAAATCTGCAACCCAACCTTTATGGGATGAATTGACACATTAACAAAACATTAAATGTAATTCACAATGGTAATTCAATTATAAATTATTCTTCCGGTCTCTTCTCTGCATTGTCCATCACATAATGAGTGAAAGTAACTAAGGTTCTCCAAACAATAATTACATCCAAAGAGCAATAAAATAATATGCACACACACACACCATCTTCGGAATCCCCCTCTAAGTTTCTAACGGAGATCTCTTGTCACATGATGGCATCAGGGGCGCTGTTCAGACCGGTGTTTTCCCGCCTTTTAGCAAATGTTTGAAAATGACCTTTTATTGGGCTGCTTCATTACAGGAAGCTGCATGTTCTGTCAATATGTATTAGCATCATCTAAACGTGATTTATGTCATTCTGAGCACCGTGGGTGGACGGCCCAACGCGCCGTGGTGGGCGGCCCAACGCGCCGTGGGTGGGCGGGCCAACGCGCCGTGGGTGGGCGGGCCAACGCGCCGTGGGTGGACGGGCCAACGCGCCGTGGGTGGGCGGCCCAACGCGCCGTGGGTGGGCGGCCCAACGGGTTATGCACACAATACGCGTGTCCAGTACATTATAACGCCGCCGATCACGTTGTCCGGAACGGCAACTCTGTCCACGCGGTGCCTCAGGACTCCGTGTGTCTGTCTCATGCTCGTGTTGGGAGGGCGGCAGGCAGAGTTCCCTTTAGAAGGACCAGTTCCCTCCACTCTTCACCTGCTGTGGGACTCACCTGTAGCCTACTTTTGGTAAAGTAATCAAAACAGAGAAGATGACTAGAGGAAATATAGGCCTATTTTCGTACTCCTAGAAGTAATGAACTAGTACCAGTTTTGGAATAAATCCATTCAATACCAATCCATTCCTTTTTCATTCAATAGGACTCAGGAACCAGATCAGGGAGTGTTAAACACTGGACTGGTAGCGACCAGGGCATTGTGCCAACCTGAAATGTACCAGAGACTGTTAAACTGAAGAACACATCCTGGGAGCGAACACTCGACCCAGGAATCGGGACAAACCACTACTAAAAGGTTACATAAAAGCCCTATCAGTTAACAGAAGCATTTTCAACCCAAGAAACCACATCTATTATGCTTTGGTCTACATATCTCTTGTTTTTCTTCTCCTGTGCAACACGAGTCACGACTACTCTCAGTGAATATTTGCTTGTTACAGGCTTTGGAAGAGACTCGGACTAAAAAGAGTCAAAGGCTTGGACTCTGGTGAAAAAAAAGAAGAAGAAAATTTGGCCTAGTTATCTACCTTAACCTCAAAATCCGCTTCCTGTGGCGACTAAATCCCTCGTGGAAACAGAGACAGACGTATGAAGAGATGAAAAACCCACAATACATATATGAACATAGATTCTGCTTCTCCGCCACAGGTCAGAGAGTAGGTCAAACTTAAGCCAGCTCACGGCTCTCTCCGGGGTTTGCTAGGGTTCACTACACCACCTGACTGGTCTGATGCCTTCACTCTCTCATTAATGAACATTAATGTTTTCCTGCGTGTCTGTTTCTCCTGAGTCTTGAGTCTCTGAAGGATGGTTAGACCTGCCTGGAAGTGGTCTGTCCGGTTGACGGGCTCTGTGGACGGTTTCTTGTGAGATAACCTCACTACAACCACAGGCAGGGTTAGGGTTAGCCCCTCACTACTAACTACAACCACAGGCAGGGTTAGGGTTAGCCCCTCACTACTAACTACAACCACAGGCAGGGTTAGGGTTAGCCCCTCACTACAACCACAGGCAGGGTTAGGGCTAGCCCCTCACTACTAACTACAACCACAGGCAGGGTTAGGGTTAGCCCCTCACTACAACCACAGGCAGGGTTAGGGCTAGCCCCTCACTACTAACTACAACCACAGGCAGGGTTAGGGCTAGCCCCTCACTACAACCACAGGCAGGGTTAGGGTTAGCCCCTCACTACAACCACAGGCAGGGTTAGGGATAGCCCCTCACTACTAACTACAACCACAGGCAGGGTTAGGGCTAGCCCCTCACTACTAACTACAACCACAGGCAGGGTTAGGGCTAGCCCCTCACTACAACCACAGGCAGGGTTAGGGCTAGCCCCTCACTACAACCACAGGCTGGGTTAGGGTTAGCCCCTCACTACTAACTACAACCACAGGCAGGGTTAGGGTTAGCCCCTCACTACAACCACAGGCAGGGTTAGGGCTAGCCCCTCACTACTAACTACAACCACAGGCAGGGTTAGGGCTAGCCCCTCACTACTAACTACAACCACAGGCAGGGTTAGGGCTAGCCCCTCACTACTAACTACAACCACAGGCAGGGTTAGGGTTAGCCCCTCACTACAACCACAGGCAGGGTTAAGGCTAGCCCCTCACTACAACCACAGGCAGGGTTAGGGCTAGCCCCTCACTACAACCACAAGCAGGGTTAGGGCTAGCCCCTCACTACAACCACAGGCAGGGTTAGGGCTAGCCCCTCACTACTAACTACAACCACAGGCAGGGTTAGGGCTAGCCCCTCACTACAACCACAGGCAGGTTTAGGGTTAGCCCCTCACTACAACCACAGGCAGGGTTAGGGCTAGCCCCTCACTACTAACTACAACCACAGGCAGGGTTAGGGCTAGCCCCTCACTACAGCCACAGGCAGGGTTAGGGCTAGCCCCTCACTACAACCACAGGCAGGGTTAGGGCTAGCCCCTCACTACAACCACAGGCAGGGTTAGGGCTAGCCCCTCACTACTAACTACAACCACAGACAGGGTTAGGGCTAGCCCCTCACTACTAACTACAACCACAGGCTGGGTTAGGGCTAGCCCCTCACTACTAACTACAACCACAGGCTGGGTTAGGGTTAGCCCCTCACTACAACCACAGGCAGGGTTAGGGCTAGCCCCTCACTACTAACTACAACCACAGGCAGGGTTAGGGCTAGCCCCTCACTACAACCACAGGCAGGGTTAGGGTTAGCCCCTCACTACAACCACAGGCAGGGTTAGGGCTAGCCCCTCACTACAACCACAGGCAGGGTTAGGGTTAGCCCCTCACTACTAACTACAACCACAGGCAGGGTTAGGGTTAGCCCCTCACTACAACCACAGGCAGGGTTAGGGTTAGCCCCTCACTACAACCACAGGCAGGGTTAGGGTTAGCCCCTCACTACAACCACAGGCAGGGTTAGGGCTAGCCCCTCACTACAACCACAGGCAGGGTTAGGGCTAGCCCCTCACTAATAACTACAGGCAGGGTTAGGGCTAGCCCTCACTACAACCACAGGCAGGGTTAGGGCTAGCCCCTCACTACAACCACAGGCAGGGTTAGGGTTAGCCCCTCACTACAACCACAGGCAGGGTTAGGGTTAGCCCCTCACTACTACCACAGGCAGGGTTAGGGTTAGCCCCTCACTACTAACTACAACCACAGGCAGGGTTAGGGCTAGCCCCTCACTAGTAACTACAACCACAGGCAGGGTTAGGGCTAGCCCCTCACTACAACCACAGGCAGGGTTAGGGCTAGCCCCTCACTACAACCACAGGCAGGGTTAGGGTTAGCCCCTCACTACAACCACAGGCAGGGTTAGGGTTAGCCCCTCACTACAACCACAGGCTGGGTTAGGGTTAGCCCCTCACTACTAACTACAACCACAGGCAGGGTTAGGGTTAGCCCCTCACTACAACCACAGGCAGGGTTAGGGTTAGCCCTCACTACAACCACAGGCAGGGTTAGGGTTAGCCCCTCACTACAACCACAGGCTGGGTTAGGGTTAGCCCCTCACTACTAACTCCAACCACAGGCAGGGTTAGGGTTAGCCCCTCACTAGTAACTACAACCACAGGCAGGGTTAGGGTTAGCCCCTCACTACAACCACAGGCAGGGTTAGGGCTAGCCCCTCACTAATAACTACAGGCAGGGTTAGGGCTAGCCCTCACTAATAACTACAGGCAGGGTTAGGGTTAGCCCCTCACTACTACCACAGGCAGGGTTAGGGTTAGCCCCTCACTACTAACTACAACTACAGGCAGGGTTAGGGCTAGCCCCTCACTACAACCACAGGCAGGGTTAGGGTTAGCCCCTCACTACTAACTGCAACCACAGGCAGGGTTAGGGTTAGCCCCTCACTACTAACTACAACCACAGGCAGGGTTAGGGCTAGCCCCTCACTACAACCACAGGCAGGGTTAGGGTTAGCCCCTCACTACAACCACAGGCAGGGTTAGGGTTAGCCCCTCACTACTACCACAGGCAGGGTTAGGGTTAGCCCCTCACTACTAACTACAACCACAGGCAGGGTTAGGGCTAGCCCCTCACTAGTAACTACAACCACAGGCAGGGTTAGGGCTAGCCCCTCACTACAACCACAGGCAGGGTTAGGGCTAGCCCCTCACTACTAACTGCAACCACAGGCAGGGTTAGGGTTAGCCCCTCACTACTAACTACAACCACAGGCAGGGTTAGGGCTAGCCCCTCACTACAACCACAGGCAGGGTTAGGGTTAGCCCCTCACTACAACCACAGGCAGGGTTAGGGTTAGCCCCTCACTACTAACTACAACCACAGGCAGGGTTAGGGTTAGCCCCTCACTACAACCACAGGCAGGGTTAGGGTTAGCCCCTCACTACAACCACAGGCAGGGTTAGGGTTAGCCCCTCACTACTAACTACAACCACAGGCAGGGTTAGGGTTAGCCCCTCACTACAACCACAGGCAGGGTTAGGGTTAGCCCTCACTACTACCACAGGCAGGGTTAGGGCTAGCCCCTCACTAGTAACTACAACCACAGGCAGGGTTAGGGCTAGCCCCTCACTAGTAACTACAACCACAGGCAGGGTTAGGGCTAGCCCCTCACTACAACCACAGGCAGGGTTAGGGCTAGCCCCTCACTACTAACTGCAACCACAGGCAGGGTTAGGGTTAGCCCCTCACTACTAACTACAACCACAGGCAGGGTTAGGGCTAGCCCCTCACTACTAACTGCAACCACAGGCAGGGTTAGGGCTAGCCCCTCACTACAACCACAGGCAGGGTTAGGGCTAGCCCCTCACTAATAACTACAGGCAGGGTTAGGGCTAGCCCCTCACTACAACCACAGGCAGGGTTAGGGCTAGCCCCTCACTACAACCACAGGCAGGGTTAGGGTTAGCCCCTCACTACAACCACAGGCAGGGTTAGGGTTAGCCCCTCACTACAACCACAGGCAGGGTTAGGGTTAGCCCCTCACTACTAACTACAACCACAGGCAGGGTTAGGGCTAGCCCCTAACTACAACCACAGGCAGGGTTAGGGTTAGCCCCTCATTACAAACTACAACCACAGGCAGGGTTAGGGCTAGCCCCTCACTACTAACTGCAACCACAGGCAGGGTTAGGGCTAGCCCCTCACTACAAATACAGGCAGGGTTAGGGCTAGCCCCTCACTAATAACTACAGGCAGGGTTAGGGCTAGCCCCTCACTACAACCACAGGCAGGGTTAGGGCTAGCCCCTCACTACAACCACAGGCAGGGTTAGGGTTAGCCCCTCACTACAACCACAGGCAGGGTTAGGGTTAGCCCCTCACTACAACCACAGGCAGGGTTAGGGTTAGCCCCTCACTACTAACTACAACCACAGGCAGGGTTAGGGCTAGCCCCTAACTACAACCACAGGCAGGGTTAGGGTTAGCCCCTCACTACAACCACAGGCAGGGTTAGGGTTAGCCCCTCACTACTACCACAGGCAGGGTTAGGGTTAGCCCCTCACTACTAACTACAACCACAGGCAGGGTTAGGGCTAGCCCCTCACTAGTAACTACAACCACAGGCAGGGTTAGGGCTAGCCCCTCACTACAACCACAGGCAGGGTTAGGGCTAGCCCCTCACTACAACCACAGGCAGGGTTAGGGTTAGCCCCTCACTACAACCACAGGCAGGGTTAGGGTTAGCCCCTCACTACAACCACAGGCTGGGTTAGGGTTAGCCCCTCACTACTAACTACAACCACAGGCAGGGTTAGGGTTAGCCCCTCACTACAACCACAGGCAGGGTTAGGGTTAGCCCCTCACTAGTAACTACAACCACAGGCAGGGTTAGGGTTAGCCCCTCACTACAACCACAGGCAGGGTTAGGGCTAGCCCCTCACTAATAACTACAGGCAGGGTTAGGGTTAGCCCCTCACTACTACCACAGGCAGGGTTAGGGCTAGCCCTCACTACTACCTACAGGCAGGGTTAGGGTTAGCCCCTCACTACAACCACAGGCAGGGTTAGGGCTAGCCCCTCACTACAACCACAGGCAGGGTTAGGGCTAGCCCCTCACTACAACCACAGGCAGGGTTAGGGTTAGCCCCTCACTACAACCACAGGCAGGGTTAGGGTTAGCCCCTCACCCACAGGCAGGGTTAGGGTTAGCCCCTCACTACTAACTACAACCACAGGCAGGGTTAGGGCTGGCCCCTCACTAGTAACTACAACCACAGGCAGGGTTAGGGCTGGCCCCTCACTACAACCACAGGCAGGGTTAGGGCTAGCCCCTCACTACAACCACAGGCAGGGTTAGGGCTAGCCCCTCACTACAACCACAGGCAGGGTTAGGGTTAGCCCCTCACTACAACCACAGGCTGGGTTAGGGTTAGCCCCTCACTACTAACTACAACCACAGGCAGGGTTAGGGTTAGCCCCTCACTACAACCACAGGCAGGGTTAGGGTTAGCCCCTCACTAGTAACTACAACCACAGGCAGGGTTAGGGTTAGCCCCTCACTACAACCACAGGCAGGGTTAGGGCTAGCCCCTCACTAATAACTACAGGCAGGGTTAGGGCTAGCCCCTCACTAATAACTACAGGCAGGGTTAGGGTTAGCCCCTCACTACTACCACAGGCAGGGTTAGGGTTAGCCCCTCACTACTAACTACAACTACAGGCAGGGTTAGGGCTAGCCCCTCACTACAACCACAGGCAGGGTTAGGGTTAGCCCCTCACTACTAACTGCAACCACAGGCAGGGTTAGGGTTAGCCCCTCACTACTAACTACAACCACAGGCAGGGTTAGGGCTAGCCCTCACTACAACCACAGGCAGGGTTAGGGTTGGCCCCTCACTACAACCACAGGCAGGGTTAGGGTTAGCCCCTCACTACTAACTACAACCACAGGCAGGGTTAGGGTTAGCCCCTCACTACAACCACAGGCAGGGTTAGGGTTAGCCCCTCACTAGTAACTACAACCACAGGCAGGGTTAGGGTTAGCCCCTCACTACAACCACAGGCAGGGTTAGGGCTAGCCCCTCACTAATAACTACAGGCAGGGTTAGGGTTAGCCCCTCACTACTACAACCACAGGCAGGGTTAGGGCTAGCCCTCACTACTAACTACAGGCAGGGTTAGGGTTAGCCCCTCACTACAACCACAGGCAGGGTTAGGGCTAGCCCCTCACTACAACCACAGGCAGGGTTAGGGCTAGCCCCTCACTACAACCACAGGCAGGGTTAGGGTTAGCCCCTCACTACAACCACAGGCAGGGTTAGGGTTAGCCCCTCACTACTACCACAGGCAGGGTTAGGGTTAGCCCCTCACTACTAACTACAACCACAGGCAGGGTTAGGGCTAGCCCCTCACTACTACAACCACAGGCAGGGTTAGGGCTTAGCCCCACTCACTACAACCACAGGCAGGGTTAGGGCTAGCCCCTCACTACAACCACAGGCAGGGTTAGGGTTGGCCCCTCACTACAACCACAGGCAGGGTTAGGGTTAGCCCCTCACTACAACCACAGGCTGGGTTAGGGTTAGCCCCTCACTACTAACTACAACCACAGGCAGGGTTAGGGTTAGCCCCTCACTACAACCACAGGCAGGGTTAGGGTTAGCCCCTCACTAGTAACTACAACCACAGGCAGGGTTAGGGTTAGCCCCTCACTACAACCACAGGCAGGGTTAGGGCTAGCCCCTCACACTAATAACTACAGGCAGGGTTAGGGCTAGCCCACTCACTAATAACTACAGGCAGGGTTAGGGTTAGCCCTCACTACTACCACAGGCAGGGTTAGGGCTAGCCCCTCACTACTAACTACAGGCAGGGTTAGGGTTAGCCCCTCACTACAACCACAGGCAGGGTTAGGGCTAGCCCCTCACTACAACCACAGGCAGGGTTAGGGCTAGCCCCTCACTACTAACTTCAACCACAGGCAGGGTTAGGGCTAGCCCCTCACTACAACACAGGCAGGGTTAGGGCTAGCCCCTCACTACAACCACAGGCAGGGTTAGGGTTAGCCCCTCACTACAACCACAGGCAGGGTTAGGGCTAGCCCCTCACTACAACCACAGGCAGGGTTAGGGCTAGCCCCACTACACTACAACCACAGGCAGGGTTAGGGCTAGCCCCTCACTACAACCACAGGCAGGGTTAGGGCTGGCCCTCACTACAACCACAGGCAGGGTTAGGGCTAGCCCCTCACTACTAACTACAACCACAGGCAGGGTTAGGGCTAGCCCCTCACTAGAACCACAGGCAGGGTTAGGGCTAGCCCCTCACTACTAACTACAACCACAGGCAGGGTTAGGGCTAGCCCTCACTACAACCACAGGCAGGGTTAGGGTTAGCCCCTCACTACAACCACAGGCAGGGTTAGGGCTAGCCCCTCACTACAACCACAGGCAGGGTTAGGGCTAGCCCTCACTACAACCACAGGCAGGGTTAGGGGCTAGCCCCTCACTACAACCACAGGCAGGGTTAGGGTTAGCCCCTCACTACAACCACAGGCAGGGTTAGGGCTGCCCCTCACTACAACCACAGGCAGGGTTAGGGTTAGCCCCTCACTACAACCACAGGCAGGGTTAGGGCTAGCCCCTCACTACTAACTACAACCACAGGCAGGGTTAGGGCTAGCCCCTCACTACAACCACAGGCAGGGTTAGGGCTAGCCCCTCACTACAACCACAGGCAGGGTTAGGGCTAGCCCCTCACTACAACCACAGGCAGGGTTAGGGCTAGCCCCTCACTACAACCACAGGCAGGGTTAGGGTTAGCCCCTCACTACTAACTACAACCACAGGCAGGGTTAGGGTTAGCCCCTCACTACAACCACAGGCAGGGTTAGGGCTAGCCCCTCACTACTAACTACAACCACAGGCAGGGTTAGGGCTAGCCCCTCACTACAACCACAGGCAGGGTTAGGGTTAGCCCCTCACTAGTAACTACAACCACAGGCAGGGTTAGGGTTAGCCCCTCACTACAACCACAGGCAGGGTTAGGGCTAGCCCCTCACTAATAACTACAGGCAGGGTTAGGGTTAGCCCCTCACTACTACCACAGGCAGGGTTAGGGCTAGCCCCTCACTACTAACTACAGGCAGGGTTAGGGTTAGCCCCTCACTACAACCACAGGCAGGGTTAGGGCTAGCCCCTCACTACAACCACAGGCAGGGTTAGGGCTAGCCCCTCACTACAACCACAGGCAGGGTTAGGGTTAGCCCCTCACTACAACCACAGGCAGGGTTAGGGTTAGCCCCTCACTACTACCACAGGCAGGGTTAGGGTTAGCCCCTCACTACTAACTACAACCACAGGCAGGGTTAGGGCTAGCCCCTCACTAGTAACTACAACCACAGGCAGGGTTAGGGCTAGCCCCTCACTACAACCACAGGCAGGGTTAGGTCTAGCCCCTCACTACAACCACAGGCAGGGTTAGGGTTAGCCCTCACTACAACCACAGGCAGGGTTAGGGTTAGCCCCTCACTACAACCACAGGCAGGGTTAGGGTTAGCCCCTCACTACTAACTACAACCACAGGCAGGGTTAGGGTTAGCCCACTACTACTACTACCACAGGCAGGGTTAGGGTTAGCCCTCACTACAACCACAGGCAGGGTTAGGGTTAGCCCCTCACTAGTAACTACAACCACAGGCAGGGTTAGGGTTAGCCCCTCACTACAACCACAGGCAGGGTTAGGGCTAGCCCCTCACTAATAACTACAGGCAGGGTTAGGGCTAGCCCCTCACTAATAACTACAGGCAGGGTTAGGGTTAGCCCCTCACTACTACCACAGGCAGGGTTAGGGCTAGCCCCTCACTACTAACTACAGGCAGGGTTAGGGTTAGCCCCTCACTACAACCACAGGCAGGGTTAGGGCTAGCCCCTCACTACAACCACAGGCAGGGTTAGGGCTAGCCCCTCACTACTAACTACAACCACAGGCAGGGTTAGGGCTAGCCCCTCACTACAACACAGGCAGGGTTAGGGCTAGCCCCTCACTACAACCACAGGCAGGGTTAGGGTTAGCCCCTCACTACAACCACAGGCAGGGTTAGGGCTAGCCCCTCACTACAACCACAGGCAGGGTTAGGGCTAGCCCCTCACTACAACCACAGGCAGGGTTAGGGCTAGCCCCTCACTACAACCACAGGCAGGGTTAGGGCTAGCCCCTCACTACAACCACAGGCAGGGTTAGGGCTAGCCCCTCACTACTAACTACAACCACAGGCAGGGTTAGGGCTAGCCCCTCACTAGAACCACAGGCAGGGTTAGGGCTAGCCCCTCACTACTAACTACAACCACAGGCAGGGTTAGGGCTAGCCCCTCACTACAACCACAGGCAGGGTTAGGGTTAGCCCCTCACTACAACCACAGGCAGGGTTAGGGCTAGCCCCTCACTACAACCACAGGCAGGGTTAGGGCTAGCCCCTCACTACAACCACAGGCAGGGTTAGGGCTAGCCCCTCACTACAACCACAGGCAGGGTTAGGGTTAGCCCCTCACTACAACCACAGGCAGGGTTAGGGCTAGCCCCTCACTACAACCACAGGCAGGGTTAGGGCTAGCCCCTCACTACAACCACAGGCAGGGTTAGGGCTAGCCCCTCACTACTAACTACAACCACAGGCAGGGTTAGGGCTAGCCCCTCACTACAACCACAGGCAGGGTTAGGGCTAGCCCTCACTACAACCACAGGCAGGGTTAGGGCTGCCCCTCACTACAACCACAGGCAGGGTTAGGGCTGGCCCCTCACTACAACCACAGGCAGGGTTAGGGCTAGCCCTCACTACAACCACAGGCAGGGTTAGGGTTAGCCCCTCACTACTAACCACCACAGGCAGGGTTAGGGCTAGCCCCTCACTACAACCACAGGCAGGGTTAGGGCTGGCCCCTCACTACAACCACAGGCTGGGTTAGGGCTAGCCCCTCACTACTAACTACAACCACAGGCAGGGTTAGGGTTAGCCCCTCACTACAACCACAGGCAGGGTTAGGGCTAGCCCCACTCTACTACAACCACAGGCAGGGTTAGGGCTAGCCCCTCACTACTAACTACAACCACAGGCAGGGTTAGGGCTAGCCCTCACTACAACCAACCACAGGCAGGGTTAGGGCTAGCCCCTCACTACAACCACAGGCAGGGTTAAGGCTAGCCCCTCACTACAACCACAGGCAGGGTTAGGGCTAGCCCTCACTACAACCACAAGCAGGGTTAGGGCTAGCCCCTCACTACAACCACAGGCAGGGTTAGGGCTGGCCCCTCACTACTAACTACAACCACAGGCAGGGTTAGGGCTAGCCCTCACTACAACCACAGGCAGGTTTAGGGTTGGCCCCTCACTACAACCACAGGCAGGGTTAGGCTAGCCCTCACTACTAACTACAACCACAGGCAGGGTTAGGGCTAGCCCCTCACTACAGCCACAGGCAGGGTTAGGGCTAGCCCCCTCACTACAACCACAGGCAGGGTTAGGGCTAGCCCCTCACTACAACCACAGGCAGGGTTAGGGCTAGCCCCTCACTACTAACTACAACCACAGACAGGGTTAGGGCTAGCCCTCACTACTAACTACAACCACAGGCTGGGTTAGGGCTAGCCCCTCACTACTAACTACAACCACAGGCTGGGTTAGGGTTAGCCCCTCACTACAACCACAGGCAGGGTTAGGGCTAGCCCCTCACTACTAACTACAACCACAGGCAGGGTTAGGGCTAGCCCCTCACTACAACCACAGGCAGGGTTAGGGTTAGCCCCTCACTACAACCACAGGCAGGGTTAGGGCTGGCCCTCACTACAACCACAGGCAGGGTTAGGGTTAGCCCTCACTACTAACTACAACCACAGGCAGGGTTAGGGTTAGCCCCTCACTACAACCACAGGCAGGGTTAGGGTTAGCCCTCTCACTACAACCACAGGCAGGGTTAGGGTTAGCCCCTCACTACAACCACAGGCAGGGTTAGGGCTAGCCCCTCACTACAACCACAGGCAGGGTTAGGGCTAGCCCCTCACTAATAACTACAGGCAGGGTTAGGGCTAGCCCCTCACTACAACCACAGGCAGGGTTAGGGCTAGCCCCTCACTACAACCACAGGCAGGGTTAGGGTTAGCCCCTCACTACAACCACAGGCAGGGTTAGGGTTAGCCCCTCACTACTACCACAGGCAGGGTTAGGGTTAGCCCCTCACTACTAACTACAACCACAGGCAGGGTTAGGGCTAGCCCCTCACTAGTAACTACAACCACAGGCAGGGTTAGGGCTAGCCCTCACTACAACCACAGGCAGGGTTAGGGCTAGCCCCACACTACAACCACAGGCAGGGTTAGGGTTAGCCCTCACTACAACCACAGGCAGGGTTAGGGTTAGCCCTCACTACAACCACAGGCTGGGTTAGGGTTAGCCCCTCACTACTAACTACAACCACAGGCAGGGTTAGGGTTAGCCCCTCACTACAACCACAGGCAGGGTTAGGGTTAGCCCCTCACTACAACCACAGGCAGGGTTAGGGTTAGCCCCTCACTACAACCACAGGCTGGGTTAGGGTTAGCCCCTCACTACTAACTGCAACCACAGGCAGGGTTAGGGTTAGCCCCTCACTAGTAACTACAACCACAGGCAGGGTTAGGGTTAGCCCCTCACTACAACCACAGGCAGGGTTAGGGCTAGCCCCTCACTAATAACTACAGGCAGGGTTAGGGCTAGCCCCTCACTAATAACTACAGGCAGGGTTAGGGTTAGCCCCTCACTACTACCACAGGCAGGGTTAGGGTTAGCCCCTCACTACTAACTACAACTACAGGCAGGGTTAGGGCTAGCCCCTCACTACAACCACAGGCAGGGTTAGGGTTAGCCCCTCACTACAACTGCAACCACAGGCAGGGTTAGGGTTAGCCCCTCACTACTAACTACAACCACAGGCAGGGTTAGGGCTAGCCCCCTCACTACAACCACAGGCAGGGTTAGGGTTAGCCCCTCACTACAACCACAGGCAGGGTTAGGGTTAGCCCCTCACTACTACCACAGGCAGGGTTAGGGTTAGCCCCTCACTACTAACTACAACCACAGGCAGGGTTAGGGCTAGCCCCTCACTAGTAACTACAACCACAGGCAGGGTTAGGGCTAGCCCCTCACTACAACCACAGGCAGGGTTAGGGCTAGCCCCTCACTACTAACTGCAACCACAGGCAGGGTTAGGGTTAGCCCCTCACTACTAACTACAACCACAGGCAGGGTTAGGGCTAGCCCCCTCACTACAACCACAGGCTTAGGGTTAACCAACCACAGGCAGGGTTAGGGTTAGCCCCTCACTACTAACTACAACCACAGGCAGGGTTAGGGTTAGCCCCTCACTACAACCACAGGCAGGGTTAGGGTTAGCCCCTCACTACAACCACAGGCAGGGTTAGGGTTAGCCCCTCACTACTAACTACAACCACAGGCAGGGTTAGGGTTAGCCCTCACTACAACCACAGGCAGGGTTAGGGTTAGCCCCTCACTACTACCACAGGCAGGGTTAGGGTTAGCCCCTCACTACTAACTACAACCACAGGCAGGGTTAGGGCTAGCCCCTCACTAGTAACTACAACCACAGGCAGGGTTAGGGCTAGCCCCTCACTACAACCACAGGCAGGGTTAGGGCTAGCCCTCACTACTAACTGCAACCACAGGCAGGGTTAGGGTTAGCCCTCACTCTAACTACAACCACAGGCAGGGTTAGGGCTAGCCCCTCACTACTAACTGCAACCACAGGCAGGGTTAGGGCTAGCCCCTCACTACAACCACAGGCAGGGTTAGGGCTAGCCCTCACTAATAACTACAGGCAGGGTTAGGGCTGGCCCCTCACTACAACCACAGGCAGGGTTAGGGCTAGCCCCTCACTACAACCACAGGCAGGGTTAGGGTTAGCCCCTCACTACAACCACAGGCAGGGTTAGGGTTAGCCCCTCACTACAACCACAGGCAGGGTTAGGGTTAGCCCCTCACTACTAACTACAACCACAGGCAGGGTTAGGGCTAGCCCCTAACTACAACCACAGGCAGGGTTAGGGTTAGCCCCTCACTACTAACTACAACTACAGGCAGGGTTAGGGCTAGCCCCTCACTACAACCACAGGCAGGGTTAGGGTTAGCCCCTCACTACTAACTGCAACCACAGGCAGGGTTAGGGTTAGCCCCTCACTACTAACTACAACCACAGGCAGGGTTAGGGCTAGCCCCTCACTACTACCACAGGCAGGGTTAGGGCTAGCCCCTCACTACTAACTACAACCACAGGCAGGGTTAGGGCTAGCCCCTCACTACAACCACAGGCAGGGTTAGGGTTAGCCCCTCACTACAACCACAGGCAGGGTTAGGGCTAGCCCCTCACTACTAACTACAACCACAGGCAGGGTTAGGGCTAGCCCCTCACTACAACCACAGGCAGGGTTAGGGTTAGCCCCACACTACAACCACAGGCAGGGTTAGGGCTAGCCCCTCACTACTAACTACAACCACAGGCAGGGTTAGGGCTAGCCCCTCACTACAACCACAGGCAGGGTTAGGGCTAGCCCCTCACTACTACCACAGGCAGGGTTAGGGCTAGCCCCTCACTACTAACTACAACCACAGGCTGGGTTAGGGCTAGCCCCTCACTACTAACTACAACCACAGGCAGGGTTAGGGCTAGCCCCTCACTACTAACTACAACCACAGGCTGGGTTAGGGCTAGCCCCTCACTACAACCACATATCAGGGACACACCCGTTCAAATTCATTCACAGAAAGGGAGAGTTAAGGATGAGAGGGATGAGGGATGAGCTTGAGAGGGCCAGGGAGAGAGGGTCGAGGGAGAGAGCGGGGCTGGGAGAGGGTCGAGGGAGAGAGCGGGGCTGGGAGAGGGTCGAGGGGGAGAGGGGGGCTGGGAGAGGGTCGAGGGAGAGAGGGGGCTGGGAGAGGGTCGAGGGAGAGAGGGGGCTGGGAGAGGGTCGAGGGAGAGAGGGGGCTGGGAGAGGGTCGAGGGAGAGAGGGGCTGGGAGAGGTTCGAGGGGGAGAGGGGGCTGGGAGAGGGTCGAGGGAGAGAGGGGGGCTGGGAGAGGGTCGAGGGAGAGAGGGGGCTGGGAGAGGGTCGAGGGAGAGAGGGGGGCTGGGAGAGGGTCGAGGGAGAGAGGGGGCTGGGAGAGGGTCGAGGGAGAGAGGGGGCTGGGAGAGGGTCGAGGGAGAGAGGGGGCTGGGAGAGGGTCGAGGGAGAGAGGGGGCTGGGAGAGGGTCGAGGGAGAGAGGGGGCTGGGAGAGGGTCGAGGGAGAGAGGGGGCTGGGAGAGGGTCGAGGGAGAGAGGGGCTGGGAGAGGGGTCGAGGGAGAGAGGGGCTGGGAGAGGTTCGAGGGGAGAGGGGGCTGGGAGAGGGTCGAGGGGGAGAGGGGGCTGCGTGAGGGTCGAGGGAGAGAGAGGGGCTGGGTGAGGGTCGAGGGAGAGAGGGGGCTGGGAGAGGGTCGAGGGGGAGAGGGGGGGCTGCGTGAGGGTCGAGTGAGAGAGGGGCTGGGAGAGGGGCAAGGGAGAGAGGGCAGGGAGAGGTTCGAGGGAGAGTGGAATGAGGGAGAGGGGCAGGGAGAGGTTCGAGGGAGAGTGGGATGAGTGAGAGAGGGATGAAGGAGAGAGGGATGAAGGAGAGAGGGATGAAGGAGAGAGGGATGAAGGAGAGAGGGATGAAGGAGAGAGGGATGAAGGAGAGAGGGATGAAGGAGGGAGAGGGATGAAGGAGAGAGGGGGATGAAGGAGAGAGGGATGAAGGAGAGAGGGGATGAAGGAGAGAGGGATGAGGGAGAGAGGGGATGAGGGAGAGAGGGGATGAAGGAGAGAGGGGATGAAGGAGAGAGGGGCTGGGAGAGAGGGGATGAAGGAGAGAGGGGCTGGGAGAGAGGGGCTGGGAGAGAGGGGCTGGGAGAGAGGGGCTGGGAGAGAGGGGCTGGGAGAGAGGGGCTGGGAGAGAGGGGCTGGGAGAGTGGGATGAGGGAGAGTGGGAGAGAGGGGCTGGGAGAGAGGGGGAGTGGGAGAGAGGGATGGGGGAGAGTGGGATGGGGGAGAGTGGGATGGGGAGAGTGGGATGGGGGAGAGTGGGATGGGGGAGAGTGGGATGGGGAGAGTGGGATGAGGGAGAGTGGGATGAGGGAGAGTGGGATGAGGGAGAGTGGGATGAGGGAGAGAGGGATGAGGGAGAGTGGGATGAGGGAGAGTGGGATGAGGGAGAGTGGGATGAGGGAGAGTGGGAGAGGGGGATGAGGGAGAGAGGGATGAGGGAGAGAGGGATGAGGGAGAGAGGGATGAGGGAGAGAGGGATGAGGGAGAGAGGGAGAGTGGGATGAGGGAGAGTGGGATGAGGGAGAGTGGGATGGGAGAGAGTGGGATGGGGGGAGAGTGGGATGGGGGAGAGTGGGATGGGGGAGAGTGGGATGGGGAGAGTGGGATGGGGGAGAGTGGGATGGGGGAGAGTGGGATGGGGGAGAGTGGGATGGGGGAGAGTGGGATGGGGGAGAGTGGGATGAGGGAGAGTGGGATGGGAGAGAGTGGGATGGGGGAGAGTGGGATGGGGGAGAGTGGGATGGGGGGGAGAGTGGGGATGAGGGAGAGTGGGATGGGGGAGAGTGGGATGGGGGAGAGTGGGATGGGGGAGAGTGGGATGGGGGAGAGTGGGATGGGGGAGAGTGGGATGGGGGAGAGTGGGATGGGGGAGAGTGGGATGGGGGAGAGGGGATGGGGGAGAGTGGGGGATGGGGGAGAGTGGGATGAGGGAGAGTGGGATGGGGGAGAGTGGGATGGGGAGAGTGGGATGGGGGAGTGGGATGGGGGGAGAGTGGGATGGGGGAGAGTGGGATGGGAGAGAGGGATGGGGGAGAGTGGGATGGGGGAGAGTGGGATGGGGGAGAGTGGGATGGGGGAGAGTGGGGATGAGGGAGAGTGGGATGGGGGAGAGTGGGATGGGGGAGAGTGGGATGCAAACTGGTGACTTTAAAAAAAGAAATGAAACATACAATAAATCCCTGCTTGGGGGAAATGCAGGTTTTAACTGATTAAACAACAGAATATGATCTACATGATCAGCCTCTGTGTGTAAAATAAAAAGAGGTTAATGTGAACCGAACTCACAGCTAAAACATGTAAAGAAAACAATCCAATGTTATTTGTTGCCTTGACTTTACTGCAAATGACACTCAAGTCTTGAGAAAAAAAACAATACACTAATATTGCAGTTAGCTATGACAGCCTTTAATATAATAGAAGGCTTGTTACCACGACAGCCTTTAATAATAGAAGGCTCGTTACCACGGCAGCCTTCATAATAGAAGGCTCGTTACCACGGCAGCCTTCATAATAGAAGGCTCGTTACCACGGCAGCCTTCATAATAGAAGGCTCGTTACCACGGCAGCCTTCATAATAGAAGGCTCGTTACCACGGCAGCCTTCATAATAGAAGGCTCGTTACCACGGCAGCCTTCATAATAGAAGGCTCGTTACCACGGCAGCCTTCATAATAGAACACTTGTGACCACACACACACATCTAAATATTGCACTTGGGGGGGAAAAATAGACAAAATAGAAATAGAATGAAACAAAAAGGCATTCTATTGTTGCTCTATTATAGTGGCCACTATAGACATCTATCAAGGGCACAAGGCTAAACCATTTTTGAATCTCACACACACACACACGCTACTGTCAAGTTCAACACGACAAAAATATATTTGGCTACATTGCATTGTACACTTCCTGCCTGTGGACGTCTGTTCTGCAATGTGCCAGCAGAGCAGGATACCCTTTGTTGGCATACTTGATCTCTTTCAGGCAATGCAGCTATTGCATAAGGGGTGGCAGGTCACCTGACACACCCCCTTTTATCCACTGTACTGAAGAAGAGAGAAAGAGGGAATGTGTGTGGTTCCTTCCACCTCTATAGCGGCATCCATCTTAAACCAGGCCCGGCTACACCTGATCCCTCTGTTAAACCAGGCCCGGCTACACCTGATCCCTCTGTTAAACCAGGCCCGGCTACACCTGATCCCTGAATCCACATGTTAAACCAGGCCCAGCTCCAGCTACACCTGATCCACCTGTTAAACCAGGCCCGGCTACACCTGATCCCTCTGTTAAACCAGGCCCGGCTACACCTGATCCACCTGTTAAACCAGGCCCGGCTACACCTGATCCCTGAATCCACATGTTAAACCAGGCCCAGCTCCAGCTACACCTGATCCACCTGTTAAACCAGGCCCAGCTCCAGCTACACCTGATCCCTCTGTTAAACCAGGCCCGGCTACACCTGATCCCTGAATCCACATGTTAAACCAGGCCCAGCTCCAGCTACACCTGATCCACCTGTTAAACCAGGCCCAGCTCCAGCTACACCTGATCCCTCTGTTAAACCAGGCCCGGCTACACCTGATCCCTGAATCCACATGTTAAACCAGGCCCAGCTCCAGCTACACCTGATCCACCTGTTAAACCAGGCCCAGCTCCAGCTACACCTGATCCCTCTGTTAAACCAGGCCCAGCTCCAGCTACACCTGATCCCTCTGTTAAACCAGGCCCGGCTACACCTGATCCCTCTGTTAAACCAGGCCCGGCTCCACCTGATCCCTGAATCCACATGTTAAACCAGGCCCGGCTACACCTGATCCCTCTGTTAAACCAGGCCCAGCTCCAGCTACACCTGATCCCTCTGTTAAACCAGGCCCGGCTCCAGCTACACCTGATCCCTCTGTTAAACCAGGCCCAGCTCCAGCTACACCTGATCCACCTGTTAAACCAGGCCCAGCTCCAGCTACACCTGATCCACCTGTTAAACCAGGCCCAGCTCCAGCTACACCTGATCCACCTGTTAAACCAGGCCCAGCTCCAGCTACACCTGATCCACCTGTTAAACCAGGCCCAGCTCCAGCTACACCTGATCCACCTGTTAAACCAGGCCCAGCTCCAGCTACACCTGATCCACCTGTTAAACCAGGCCCAGCTCCAGCTACACTTGATCCCTGAATAACAAGCAACACCTCATTTTCACCTGATTCTCTCAATCTGAAAATGAACCACATACTGTAGAGTGAAAACATTACTTAACAGATAGTGGTTAGTTCGATAACTAGTTTCCCACAGATTGTCGGGGTCCAGTAAGCAACTAACTCGTTATAACTTGATGAACGACAAGGAGTCATATACCAGTTGATACTGTAGCGAATTGGTTACTAATGTCAGCTCATCTGATTAGTTGTAACATTAGCTGTCGGACTTCATTAAGCAAGCTAACTTTCACGCCATAAACTCAATTATTTGATCAGATGAGTTGGCTAATGTTGCTCATCATTTCTCTGGTGAGCTAACGGAGAAGTCGATCCAGCTAGCAAGATACTTGTTCCGCCACACTTTCGCCCTCACTTAAAACTTTCCAAATGCCAGTTGTCTTTCTGCTTATGATGTACGCTTCATCACCTTCTCACCCCCGTCTCCGTGGTCAGGCTTCTCACCTAACGTGACCTCTTCGTTATCGTTCAGGGGATGCGCTGCTGTAACTGGCAAGCTGCCTTTCCAGAGACTCGCTGATGTTGTATCTAGTAAGTTGGTTGTCTCTTCTCTCTTCAGTTGCGTGCTACGCTGCATTCTGGTTGTTATGTCAACGATTGGCTGAGCCTTGGATATTGCTCCAACACTCCCCCCCCGTCCAAACTTTTCTCATCAGATCTACACGAATCACATAGGTCACCTATTTTGGATTCAAAATGGCGAATTTCGCCAAAAGGTGACTAGTTTGCAACCCTGAGGGAGGAGGGAGGGAGCGAGAGAGACAGCGAGAGAGAGAGCGAGACAGCGAGAGAGAGAGAGCGAGAGAGAGAGCGAGAGAGAGACAGCGAGAGACAGCGAGAGACAGCGAGAGACAGCGAGAGACAGCGAGAGACAGCGAGAGACAGCGAGAGACAGCGAGAGACAGCGAGAGACAGCGAGAGACAGCGAGAGACAGCGAGAGAGAGAGAGAGCGAGAGACAGCGAGAGAGAGAGAGAGCGAGAGAGCGAGAGAGAGAGCGAGAGAGAGACAGCGAGAGACAGCGAGAGACAGCGAGAGAGAGAGACAGCGAGAGAGAGAGACAGCGAGAGAGAGAGAGAGCGAGAGAGAGAGCGACACACACCGATTGTCAGCTCCATTCACTGAAGCTAAAAAAGACACCTCAACAACTGATGGTGGAAAATGTAAGACAAACTACATCAGATGATGGAATAGTAACAGCATTTACACTCTAGTAAACATTCCAATGCCATTACAGCCGACTCCGGGTGTGCGTCCCAAACAGCACCCTATTCCCAATTTAGTGCACTACTTTTGAACAGATCGCATAGGGAATAGAGAGCAATTTGGAGGAAGATATAGCCTACCCACAGCATTTCCTCCAAGTAGATTCATTATAATATCATTATAGAAATGGACAGTCAGGCCTTATTTACTGAGACAGAAGTCCGTTACGGAAGCTGCACGGCCCTGAACAGACACATACTGCTTCTAATATCTCCATTTGTTTAGGTTGGAGGCTGGAAGTCCTCGTGTCAGGCTTTGACAGACAGAAAGGAGAGGGAGGAGGGTATGGGGTGGAGGGGGAGGAGGGGAGCAGGGGAGGAGGGTATGGGGTGGAGGGGGGGAGGAGGAGAGCAGAGGGAGGAGGGAATGGGGTGGAGGGGGAGAAGGGGAGCAGAGGGAGGAGGGTATGGGGTGGAGGGGTGGAGGGTGGGAGCAGAGGGAGGAGGGTATGGGTTGGAGGGGGGAGGGAGGGGAGCAGAGGGAGGGAGGGTATGGGGTGGAGGGGGAGCAGAGGGAGGAGGGTATGGGGTGGAGGGGGAGGAGGGGGGAGCAGAGGGAGGGGGAGGAGGGGAGCAGAGGGAGGAGGGTATGGGTTGGAGGGGGAGGAGAGCAGAGGGAGGAGGGTATGGGGTGGAGGGGGAGGAGGGGAGCAGAGGGAGGAGGGTATGTGGTGGAGGGTGGGAGCAGAGGGAGAAGGGTATGGGTGGAGGGGGGAGGAGGGAGCAGAGGGAGGAGGGTATGGGGTGGAGGAGGGGAGCAGAGGGAGAAGGGTATGGGGTGGAGGGGGGAGGAGGGGAGCAGAGGGAGGAGGGTATGGGGTGGAGGGGGAGGAGGGGAGCAGACGGAGGAGGGTATGGTTTGGAGGGGGGGGGGGGAGGGGAGCAGAGTATGGGTTGGAGGAGGGGAGGGGGGAGCAGAGGGAGGAGGGAGATTCCTGGTCTAGTATTTAGACCCAGCATTCATAGACCAGGCAGGTGGAAATTCTATCATGGCCTAGTTAGGGTTCAACAGAGGTGCACTTCTACTGACCATGATGCCAAGAAAGGAAAAACACCTCCTCCCACCACCCCTCCAGTGAACTGACAGGAAGGAAAACAGAAGAACCAGATCTGTGCACAGACAGACGCACAGATAGCGAGAGAGCGAGAGGAACGGTAGAAGAGAGAGCGCGAGAGAGAGAGGAACGGTAGAAGAGACAGAGAGAGATAGAGAGAGAGCGAGAGAGAGAGTGAGAGGAACAGTAGAAGAGAGAGAGCGAGAGAGAGAGTGGGAGGAACAGTAGAAGAGAGAGAGCGAGAGAGAGAGGGGAGGAACAGTAGAAGAGAGAGAGCGAGAGAGAGAGAGAGAGAGAGTGAGAGGAACAGTAGAAGAGAGAGCGAGAGAGAGTGAGAGGAACAGTAGAAGAGACAGAGAGAGATAGAGAGAGAGCGAGAGAGAGTGAGAGGAACAGTAGAAGAGAGAGAGCGAGAGAGAGAGTGAGAGGAACAGTAGAAGAGAGAGAGCGAGAGAGAGAGTGAGAGGAACAGTAGAAGAGAGAGAGCGAGAGAGAGAGTGAGAGGAACAGTAGAAGAGAGAGAGCGAGAGAGAGAGTGGGAGGAACAGTAGAAGAGACAGAGAAAGCCTCTTTGTCAGTGAACCCTCCTGTGTGCCAGAGCAGCGAAGGCCTTGCAGCCCCTTGGCACCTTGAAAGAGGATACCCCATTTCTTCCCCCCTCCTCTGATACAGGCCTGCTGCTCTTATTTCAGAGTGAGTTACCAGGGAGGAATCTCTATCCACACTTCACTAAGCAAGCAGCAAATCAGACGGGGGGGGGGGGTGTCTGTTCTCAATGGCATCCTACTCTCTGGTCAAAAGTAGTGCACTCAATAGGGATTTGGGTGGGTGGGTGGGGGTGGGGGGGGACAGCCAGAAGAGCAGGCAAACCTCACGAGACTGGAGAACAGAGACATCATAGAAACAGATTGGACTGTACGTACTGACGCGCACGCAGTCAGGAACACCATCAAAACAGCCGAAGAGTAACGTGGAACGAGACATGTTGAGCTTCTGTTATTGTTCTCCGATACGAGACAAACAAACACAAAAATGAATCGGTTCTAGAACGTGTGTTACTTCTGTCAACATAGGTCTCACGGATCAAGTCTGTGTCAACCCAGCCGATGCCCCCCGATAGCGCGAGGGTAACCCACGACCACTTCACATAGCCTGCACTGGCAATCTGGGCTCGTCACGTCAGCGCCCACGAATGCTGCATCATGAACCTTCCAGAAGGACAACCGTCTCTGCAGCACTCCACCAATCAGGTCTTGCTGGTAGAGTGGCCAGACAGGACGCCCACATTAAAAAAATGTAAAAATAAAAAGGCACACGACAGCCCGCTTGGAGTTTAAAGACTCTCAGACGATGAGGAAGAGAAGGGAGAGGCGGGCACCTTGCAGCGCGTTAAGCGTCACAAAAAATAAACCCAAGTTCTATTTTAGCGCCCGGCTACGCAGTCAGCTCGTTGACTAACATGTTTGTGCACATATATCTTTGCAATGCTCACGCAAGAGATGCGAGTGGTGTGGTCACCATGTAAATCTACATAATCAAACATGGGTTTCCTTATTCTGAGTATGTGTATAATTACAAGTGTTTAACTGATTGAACAAACTAATTTTTTCGTCGTTCCTATCAGCCCTTTTGGTCTTCAACATCAACTGAAAACTGTTTTTACCACATTTACCATCTACTGTTTTGTCTTTCACTTCTTGTGTTTTATGGATTTAACTATGGCTATATTGCTGGTAGTACTTTTTAGGAAACTAAAATAAGCATGCCCTCATCTAACCCCCAACCCTAGCTCACCATGAACCCCATCTAACCCCCAACCCTAGCTCACCAAGACCCCCATCTAACCCCCAACCCTAGCTCACCAAGACCCCATCTAACCCCCCAACCCTAGCTCACCAAGACCCCATCTAACCCCCAACCCTAGCTCACCAAGACCCCCATCTAACCCCCAACCCTAGCTCACCAAGACCCCCATCTAACCCCCCCCAACCCTAGAGTCACCAAGACCCCCATCTAACTCCCCCAACCTTAGTACCAAGACCCCATCTAACCCCCCAACCCTAGCTCACCAAGACCCCCATCTAACACCCCCAACCCTAGCTCACCAAGACCCCCATCTAACCCCCCCCAACCCTAGCTCACCAAGAACCCCCATCTAACCTCCAACCCTAGCTCACCAGACCCCCATTTAACCCCCCCAACCCTAGCTCACCAAGACCCCCCGTCACCCCCAACCCTAGAGTACCAAGACCCCCATCTAACCCCCCAACACTAGAGCACCAAGACCCCCATCTAATCCCCCAACCCTAGCTCACCAAGACCCCCATTAACCCCCCAACCCTAGCTCACCAAGACCCCCATCTAACTCCCCCAACCCTAGCTCACCAAGACCCCCATCTAACCCCCCAACCTCCTGAGAGTACCAAGACCCCCCCATCTAACCCCCCAACCCTAGCTCACCAAGACCCCATCTAACCCCCCAACCCTAGCTACCAAGACCCCCATCTAACTCCCCCAACCCTAGAGTACCAAGACCCTGATCTAACCCCCCCAACCCTAGCTCACCAAGACCCCATCCCCCATCTAACCCCCCAACCCTAGCTCACCAAGACCCCCATCTAACCCCCAACCTAGAGTACCAAGACCCCCCCCATCTAACCACCCCAACCTAGAGTACCAAGACCCCATCTAACCCCCCAACCCTAGCCTACCAAGACCCCATCTAACCCCCCAACCCTAGCTCACCAAGACCCCCATCTAACCCCCCAACCCTAGCTCACCAAGACCCCATCTAACCCCCAACCCTAGCTCACCAAGACCCCCATCTAACCCCCAACCCTAGCTCACCAAGACCCCATCTAACCACATAACCCCAACCCTAGCTCCCAAGACCCCCATCTAACCCCCCAACCCTAGATCACCAAGACCCCCATCTAAACCCCCAACCCTAGCTCACCAAGACCACATCTAACCCCCCACCTAGCTCCTAGCTCACCAAGACCCCCATCTAACCCCCCAACCCTAGCTCACCAAGACCACATCTAACCCCCAACCCTAGTTCACCAAGACCCCATCTAACCCCCCAACCCTAGTTCACCAAGACCCCATCCCCAACCCCCCAACCCTAGCTCACCAGAACCACATCTACCCCAAGACCCCCACATCTAACCCCCCAACCCTAGCTCACCAAGACCCCATCTAACCCCCAACCTAGCTCACCAAGACCCCATCTAACCCCCCCCCACCCTAGCTCACCAAGACCACATCTAACCGCCCAACCCTAGCTCACCAAGACCCTTCTAACCCAACCCTAGCTCACCAAGACCCCCATCTAACCCCCCAACCCTAGCTCACCAAGACCTATCCAACCCCCCAACCCTAGATCCACCAAGACCCCATCTAACCCCAACCCTAGCTCACCAACCACCCCCATCCCTAACCCCCCAACCTAGAGTACCAAGACCACATCTAACCCCCAGCCCTAACCCTAGACCCCATCTAACCCCAAGACCCCATCTAACCCCCAACCCTAACTGCTCACCAAGACCCCCATCTAACCCCCAACCCTAGCTCACCAAGACCCCCATCTAACCCCCCAACCCTAGCCTCACCAAGACCCCCCATCTAACCCCCCCTAACCCTAGCCCCCATCACCAGAGACCCCCCATCTAACCCCCAACCCTAGCTCACCAAGACCCCCAACATCTAACCCCCCAACCCTAGCTCACCAAGACCCCCATCTAACCTCCCCAACCCTAGCTACCAAGACCCCATCTAACCCCCCCAACCCTAGCTCACCAAGACCACCATCTAACCCCCAAACCCTAGCTCACCAAGACCCCATCTAACCCCCCAACCCCTAGCTCACCAAGACCCCATCTAACCCCAACCCTAGCTCACCAAGACCCCATCTGACCCCCCAACCAAGCTCACCAAGACCACATTAACCCCAACCCTAGATCACCAAGACCCCCATCTAACCCCCAACCCTGGCTCACCAAGACCACATCTAACCCCCAACCCTAGCTCACCAAGACCATCTAACCCCCCAAACCTAGCTCACCAAGACCACATCTAACCCCCAACCCTAGCTCACAAGACCACATCTGACCCCCAACCCATATCACCAAGACCCCCCCATCTACCCCCCAACCCTAGATCACCAAGACCCCATCTACCCCCAACCCTAGATCACAAGACCCCATCTGACCCCCAACCCTAGATCACCAAGACCCCATCTGACCCCCCAACCCTAGATCACCAAGACCCCATCTGACCCCCCAACCCTAGATCACCAAGACCCCATCTAAACAGACCCCCAACCCAAGGTCAGAAGACTGCTAAGACAGCCAATCATCTTTCATCAAACACAAAAGACACATGAGTTTGAACAACCCAAAGATAGATCACCAAGACCCCATCTGACCCCCTCAACCCTAGATCACCAAGACAGACAGAGGACAGACTGAGGACCTGAGGACAGACTGAGGACAGACTGAGGACCTAGGACAGACTGAGGACAGACTGAGGACAGGCTGAGGACAGGCTGAGGACAGCCAGAGGACAGCCAGAGGACAGCCAGAGGGCAGACTGAGGACAGACTGAGAGACTGAGGGCAGACTGAGGACAGGCTGAGGACAGGCCAGACTGAGGACAGACTGAGGACAGACTGAGGACAGGCTGAGGACCCCAGCCCTAGATCACCAAGAGGACCCCAGAGGACTGAGGACCTGAGGACCCCAACCCTAGGACAGTACTGAACAGACCTGACTGAGGACAGACTCAGACAGAGGACAGACTGAGGACAGACTGAGGACAGGCTGAGGACAGGCTGAGGACAGGCTGAGGACAGGCTGAGGACAGGCTGAGGACAGACTGAGGACAGGCTGAGGACAGGCTGAGGACAGACAGAGGACAGACAGAGAAGACTGACAGAGGTAGGAATAGGACAGACAGAGGACAATCATACTGAGGACAGACTGAGGACAGACAGAGGACAGACTTGAGGACTGAGGACATCAAAACAGACAAACAAGACTGAGGACGTGAGTTTGAACAGGGAGAGGACAACTGAGGACAGGCTGAGGACAAACTGAGAACAAAAGAGGACAGACTGAGGACAGACAACAGACTGAGGACAGACAGAGGACAGGGAGGACAGACAGGAGGACAGACAGAGGACAGACTGAGGACAGACAGAGGACAGACAGAGGACAGGCTGAGGACAGGCTGAGGACAGGCTGAGGAGACTGAGGACAGGCTGAGGACAGAGAGAGGACAGACAGGCTGAGGACAGACTGAGGACAGGCTGAGGACAGCTGGGAGGACAGGCTGAGGACAGACAGAGGACAGACAGAGGACAGGCTGGAGGACATGAGGACAGAGAGAGGACAGAGAGAGGACAGAGAGAGGACAGGCTGAGGACAGACTGAGGACACTGAGGACAGGCTGAGGACAGGCTGAGGACAGGCTGAGGACAGGCTGAGGACAGACAGAGGACAGACTGAGGACAGACAGAGGACAGGCTGAGGACAGGCTGAGGACAGGCTGAGGACAGGCTGAGGACAGGCTGAGGACAGACTGAGGACAGACTGAGGACAGACTGAGGACAGACAGAGGACAGACTGAGGACAGACTGAGGACAGACAGAGGACAGGCTGAGGACAGGCTGAGGACAGGCTGAGGACAGGCTGAGGACAGGCTGAGGACAGGCTGAGGACAGACAGAGGACAGACAGAGGACAGGCTGAGGACAGGCTGAGGACAGACAGAGGACAGGCTGAGGACAGGCTGAGGACAGACAGAGGACAGGCTGAGGACAGACAGAGGACAGGCTGAGGACAGACAGAGGACAGACAGAGGACAGACAGAGGACAGGCTGAGGACAGACAGAGGACAGGCTGAGGACAGGCTGAGGACAGACAGAGGACAGACTGAGGACAGACTGAGGACAGGCTGAGGACAGGCTGAGGACAGGCTGAGGACAGACAGAGGACAGGCTGAGGACAGACAGAGAGACAGGCTGGAGGACAGGCAGAGGACAGGCTGAGGACAGGCTGAGGACAGGCTGAGGACAGGCTGAGGCTGACAGACTGGCAGAGGACAGGCTGAGGACGGGCTGGGGACAGGCTGAGGACAGGCTGAGGACAGGCTGAGGACAGACTGAGACAGGCTGAGGACAGACAGAGGACAGACAGAGGACAGACAGAGGACAGACTGAGGACAGACTGAGGACAGACTGAGGACAGACTGAGGACAGACTGAGGACAGGCTGAGGACAGACTGAGGACAGACTGAGGACAGACTGAGGAGACTGAGGACAGGCTGAGAACAGACTGAGGACAGGCTGGGAGGACAGACAGACAGAGGACAGACTGACAGACTGAGGCAGACTGAGACAGACTGAGGACAGACTGAGGACAGACAGAGGACAGACAGAGGACAGGCTGAGGACAGGCTGAGGACAGGCTGAGGACAGACTGAGGACAGACTGAGGACAGACTGAGGACAGACTGAGGACAGAGGACAGACTGAGGACAGGCTGAGGACAGACTGAGGACAGGCTGAGGACAGGCTGAGGACAGACTGAGGACAGACTGAGGACAGGCTGAGGACAGCCAGAGGACAGGAGGACAGACTGAGGACAGACTGAGGACAGACTGAGGAGACTGAACAGGCTGAGGAGACGAGAAGGACAGGCTGAGGGCAGACTGAGGACAGGCTGAGGACAGACTGAGGACAGGCTGAGGACTGAGGACAGAGAGAGGACAGGCTGAGGACAGACAGAGGACAGACTGAGAGCAGACTGAGGCTGAGGACAGGCTGAGGATGGGCTGAGACCAGGCTGAGGACGATCTGAGGACAGGCTGAGGACAGAGGACAGGCTGAGGACAGCCAGAGGACAGACTGAGGACAGGCTGAGGACAGACTGGAGGACAGACTGAGGACAGGCTGATAGAGGCTGAGGACAGGGCCTGGGGACAGGCTGAGGACAGGCAGAGGACAGACTGAGGACAGACTGAGGGCAGACTGAGGACAGAGAGAGGACAGGCTGAGGACAGGCTGAGGACAGGCTGAGACAGCCAGAGGACAGACTGAGGACAGACTGAGGACAGACTGAGGACAGACTGAGGGCTGAGGACAGGCTGAGGACCAGGCTGAGGACAGGCGAGGACCGGGCTGAGGACAGACTGAGGACAGGCTGACAGAGGGACAGGCTGAGGACAGGCTGAGGACAGACTGGAGGACAGGCTGAGGACAGGCTGAGGACAGGCTGAGGACAGGCTGGAGGACAGGCTGAGGACAGAGAGAGGCTGAGGACAGAGAGAGGCTGGGGACAGAGAGGACAGGCTGAGGACAGGCTGAGGGACAGGCTGAGGGCAGACTGAGGACAGACTGAGATTACTGAGGACAGACTGAGGACAGGCTGAGGACAGACTGAGGACAGGCTGACAGAGGACAGGCAGAGGACAGACAGAGGGACAGGCTGACAGAGGACAGGCTGACAGGCTGAGGACAGGCTGACAGAGGACAGGCTGAGGACAGACAGAGGACAGACAGAGGACAGGCTGAGGACAGACAGAGGACAGGCTGAGGACAGAGGACAGACTGAGGACAGGTTGAGGACAGGCTGAGGACAGGCTGAGGACAGAGAGGACAGACAGAGGACAGACAGAGGACAGACAGAGAGGACAGGCAGAGGACAGGCTGAGGACAGACTGGGACAGGCTGGAGGAGACAGACAGAGGACAGACAGAGGGACAGGCTGACAGACTGGGGACAGGCTGAGACAGGCACAGACAGAGAGGACAGGCTGAGGACAGGCTGAGGACAGACAGAGGACAGACTGAGGACAGACTGAGGACAGGCTGAGGACAGGCTGAGGACAGACTTGAGGACAGGAGGACTGAGGACAGGCTGAGGACAGACAGGCTGAGGACAGGCTGAGGACAGAGAGACACACAGACAGACTGTGCAGCTGAGGACAGACTGAGGACTGAGGACTGAAGACCTGTGAGGACAAGAGTCAGGCTTAGGACCTGTAAAAGGACAGGCTCAGGCTGAGAGCTCTGGAGACCCCAGAGAAGAGGAAGGAGGACAGACTGAGGACAGACAGAGGACAGGCTGAGGAGAGCTGAGGACTGAGAGACCCAGACAATGTGCAGAGAAGAGGAAGGACCTGTGTGCAGGCATCAGAGAGCTCTGGAGACCCCAGAGAGAAGAGGAAGGACCGTCAAGAGAGCTAACCCCAGAAGAGGAAGGACCTGTAAAAGGCATCAGAGAGCTCTGGAGACCCCAGAGAGAAGAGGAAGGACCTGTAAAAGGCATCAGAGAGCTCTGGAGACCCTGTGAGAGAAGAGGAAGGACCTGTGTATGTCAGAGAGCTCCGGAGACCCCAGAGAGAAGAGGAAGGATAAAGCTGACAGGGATCAAGGGAAAGAAGGAACGTAATGGGTCTCTATTGAGCCCTGAGTTGAGGGTCTCGCTGCTCGCCTCAGGTTTATGCACACTCCTCATAGCCGGAGGTCAAGTCTGTTGGTACCATCATGCCATCTCCTCGTCACTTCACTTATTTGGCTTGACAAATGGCATAAACAGATCTGTGACCAGGCGCTGCGTCCTCACCAGAGCACTCATTGGCAAGGCCCATATCTATGATTAAAGCTGCTGGCGTTGGTGAACGGCCTATTTACAGACGAGGCTGGTGAACTTGAACATGTCCCTGTTCTTCCATGGCCTGCATCCTCACCAGACATGTTACCCATTGAGCATGTTTGGGATGCTCTGGGTCGACGTGTACGACAGCGCGTTCCAGTTCCCACCAATATCCAGCAACTTCTCACAGCCATTGAAGAAGAGTGGGACAACATTCCACAGGTCACAATCAACAGCCTGATCAACTGTATGCCAAGGTTGTCGCACTGCATGAGGCAAATGGTGGTCACACCAGATACTGACTGGTTTTCTAATCCACGCCCCTATTTTCATTATTTTAAGGTATCTGTGACCAACAGATGCTTATCTGTATTCCTAGTCATGTTAATGCTTCATAATAGTTATCAAAATGAAAGAGTGAATCAACCAGCGAATCTATCAGACAGTGGCAGGCAATTATCAGTGGGCAATCTGCATTTTCAAAACCTAGACCAAAATAAAAAATGAAAAATCATGTTTTAAACCATTTCACATGCTTTTATATTGAAAGTGAACAATGTTTTCTTGCTTCAATAGAGTGATCGGTGTAATTACAGTTCTCCTTGACAGAAAAATCCATTAGTGCAACACATTCAGATCAGATGACAACAGGAAATAGCTTCATTTTCATCAGATGACAACAGGAAATAGATGATCAGATGACAACAGGAAATAGCTTCATTTCCTTCAGACGACAACAGAAGTACAATGCTATTTGGCAGACGGCCAACACAAGGAGCTTAATGGAAAACGCCTTTCCATATTTCTACAGGTTTATCATAGAAAGAATAGAGCCCGCTACATTTCCTTATGTTTTGCTTGAAGATAATCTTGCATTTAACTGGAGAAATGAGTCTAGACCGAGAGAAAAGTACCGGAGAACAGTAGCTACACCAAATCAGAGCACTGTCTGCTGATCAGATGAGAATGGTGGTTCTGATCAGATGAGAATTCACTAATGGTGGTTCTGGTCAGATGAGAATTCACTAATGGTGGTTCTGATAGGGAGAAGTGCAACTGAAACACAAAATGTGCCTGATGCCGAGCAGACACACACAGAGAGAGAGAGAGAGAGAGAGAGACAGAGACAGAGACAGAGAGACAGAGAGACAGAGAGACAGAGAGACAGAGAGACAGAGAGACAGAGAGACAGAGAGACAGAGAGAGAGAGAGAGAGAGAGAGAGACAGAGAGACAGAGAGACAGAGAGACAGAGAGAGAGAGACAGAGAGAGAGAGACAGAGAGAGAGAGAGAGAGAGAGAGAGACAGAGAGAGAGACAGAGAGAGAGAGAGAGAGAGACAGAGAGA